>NW_015558795.1:282523-296145 GCF_001515605.1 Sinocyclocheilus anshuiensis | reverse complement strand
TTAAAGAATGTTTGATTTGCACTTAATGCCATTTAATATTATTGAGTTGTTAATTTTGTTACGTGTTTACAACTGGTTTTATAATAAAATAATTACAAAAAATACAATGTCAATTTGCATGGTGTTCTATCTACAAACACAAAATACACATTCAGACTTGAGGCTATTATACCATGTAATTTATTCCCCCATACATATGCAAGCGAGGGACTTGCTAGTAAGTGGTGTACTTGGAGGAAACAAGGTAGTTTTCTCAGCCAAATTAAGAAAGCTAATCATTAATCAGTTACAAAGCAGATGCAATGCTCTTCTACCACTTAAAGCCATTCTCAATTTCGCTCACGGGAAGTGTGGACTGGAGGTAAGAGTTGTTTTTATTAAACAGCATATGATCAATAAACAAAGAAGCGCGTAAGATTTTATTACAGTCCACTGTGACGTTCATTTGCAGAGTTGTGTTGTCGCTTTAAATTATTTGCGTTGTTAGCGTTATCCAGCTTAAAACAACCGCATCACTGATTGCAGTTCAGATTGCATTGCAGTCTTTATGGGTTTCTTTAAAAGTTCGACTACAGAGACTATTTAGCTGAGCAAGGCGTAGCCTATTCATTTATTTTTCTTTGTTTACAGATGTGATTGTAGAGTAGGCCTAGCCTATAGTTTGTTTGTTTGTTTTCAGTCATGTAACCGCTGGGTACGCACAGAATTATTCTCATACCTGACGGATATCTTGTTTTATGATCATGTTTTGTGTGTGTGGCATTAATGAGGTGCATGGGCGGATTGGCCATCTGGCAATTCTGGGGCCGGACCATTTTACTTTTATGTCTCGGATTTTCGGTTTCCGAGATTTTCTGTTTCATATCATTTCGTAACAGTTAATAATGTTTTATTAGTTTACAGTGCACGTTTTGTGCAGTCGTCCCTGACTGAGTGATTGCAGGCATTCTTTGTGTAATGTTAGGATAAATTAATAATATTAATAAGAGGCGGTGCAGAAAAACTTTGAGAAAGCAAAAAAAAAAAGTCTCTTAAGTCCGACGCTGCCAAATGCGTAAAATAAACGGTTTAAATTCGGCTGCTGCAGCGGAGGACATTACGCAAAGGTAAGAAGTACCTTACTAAATATAGCAATCTCAAGTCCTTTTCACGCAATTCATGCAGCTTCTGCCAGTTAGCTCTAGTGTGGTTGACACTGTATTAAACAGCTGTAAGCTTAGCATAGAACCTCCTATATTTTAAAATATCATTGCTTTGTGATAATTGGTTAAAAGTGTTAGCTATCCTGTTACTGAATTGCATGGCTAAAATATCAGCAGATGGGATTTTCTCTTTTTCCTGGGGATGTCCTCTTTTTGGGCCTAAAAAATGCCTTGGGCTAGTATTTCTGAATCACCTAAAATGTCCGGGATTCGCCTTTTGCTTTCTACAGTTGCCATTCATTGTGTGCATTTTTGTATTAAAGCCCTGCACGGGACTGTTTTCTTAATCCCGCTCCCACTGAATTTCTGACCATTACCGCCTGCTCCTGCAAACATTCTAATATTGCATATAATTTTGAGGCATCAGGGAGCCGCTATCAATATGCAGGGTTTTTACATCGCTTTTGAATGAGAGCTCACTGTTTACTTTCGATTTTGCGATCACGCGCACTCTGTGTAAAGGAAGCACATGTTACAAGATCAGATATTTGTCAATGAACTCAGGATCTGTTGAACAGCAAATCCTCCAGCATGGTCTTGTCAGTCATCCTTACTCTCAACCCCTGATCAATCAAATCTGACTCCTGCAGGCTGCAGCTCGTGTTGGATGCAGGATTGCCAAATCCGCATTTTTTTCCACAGAAATGGGCTACTTTTAAACTGTTGCGGCAGGTTGATTGTCCCCGTGGGTTAAAGGTTTTAAATATTGCATAAATTACATTTGACTGAAATGCTTGTATTGAAACATTTTGCATTTTGCACCTATGATAAAACAGTCCCCACTGTCCTCTTTTTGGAAAAATAAAATGTGGTCACCTTAGGTAAACAGACTGCTGTGGACTATTTGCAATATAGTCTAACATGTCAAAAACCTATAGCAATAGCCATACTGTAGACATTTGTAGTGAACTTTACTTTGAATATGTAGTCATATATCAAAATAAAACATTAAATATGCATACATAGGTTACAGTAGGCTATGTAATTAATCCTTAGGTATTTGTAAATTTGCTATAAACGTGTGTTCTTTAAAAAGTAGAAAGCATTGTTTGCCATTAAATGTTAAAATATCTGATACATACAGTACTGCTTTATATCACCATCTGTACACAAATGTGTGGTGAATGCGTGTCCATGGTGGTGCTGTGTGGGTGTGGTAATATGGGCTGGTGTGGCTACAGTGCCAGGGCTAAATTTTTGTCCCAGTCAGCCCTTGATGAGGTGTACTCGAGTTTAACATTAACTGGAGGGAAAAGTTGTCTGATGGCACGCTTGATTTTTTTTTTTTCTCTCAGACTATTACTTTGTCTCTGAGGTGCACTCAGTGTTTTTTTTTATTTTACAAAGTTTCACACATAAATAAATTATCAGAATGTTGGAGAAATAGAATGATATACATTTTAGTGGTCGACCGATATGGGTTTTTTGACAGCCGATGCCGATATCTTGGAAAGCAGGGTGGCCGATATAAAGCTGATATAATTTTATTTATTTTAATTAATATTTAAGAAATTTGAAATCATTTGACAATGGATTAAATAGTAAACATACATATACTTTAGATGACAAAGTATTTTTCACAAATAAATAAATATTTAATAAAAATATAATTAAAAAGGAAGTAAACACTGTAACCAAGAGAGCACTCAGTATTCTGGGAAGTTTGTGTGCATTGGGAATCATATTTTTTCAAGCATAGCCAAGGTAACACTCATTTTACACACAGCACACAATGGAAATGACATGAATATGGCAGTGGGCAAATGCATAAAGCGCAGCATAATTTGAAATCACGAGTTTAAAGTTTATCGATCACGAGAAAGTATTATGTTTGCCTTTCTATTACTAATAATATAAAAGCAATCGTTATAATACTTTTTGTATTTTAATTCCTTTGTTTAAACGTTCTATCTGATTATTACTTATATCTGTATTAGACAGAACTGTTAACGACAACAGCGAACAAGAGGGAGAATGTAGCTGTGTGCTCAGGCGCTGCCGCTCTCAGCACCGTCAAAATAAAAGCCACGCCTCGAACGCATCGGCCAAAAAGGAAAACTTATCGGCCGATGCCGATATTTGGAAAAATGCCAAATATTGGCCGATATATCGGCCTTGACGATATATCGGTCCACCACTAATACATTTAGGCTTCATCACAACACAAACCTACAGTACAGTATGGCAACTAATGCTGTAGCTTTGAGAAAAAAAAAATCAACACAAACTTACGAAGTGCACCTTTAAAAGAAAATGCATTAGTCAGTTTCTGTCTCTTAGAGGAACTTTAAAAACTAATGTATGCTGGGTCAAGAAAAAATAAATCTAAATAAAAATAGACTGAACTTTGAAGCAAAGCATGAATGCTTAAATTATGTTGTTGTTTTGTTTTTTTTGTTTTTTGTCTTAAACATGAAGGCCCCTGTTGTCTTGATGGAATCTCTGAGTGCTTGGTTTATTGCACTGAGTGTAAGTTCTCTTAGTTGGCCTTTTTGTCTATACTATATACTGTAAATGTTTATCACTCAACATGATTTACCTTCTGCAATTAATTGCTTTCTGTTTTAGGTGCTGTCTCAGAACATTTTGCTTTCTGAGACTGCTCATCTTAAAATTGGTGTTCCAGAAAACTATGATGGTATTTTCCCATGGTACCTCACCAAGGTGAGTTCTTTCTGTAAGGAGGACTAAATGACTTTGGAAAATTTACATATTAGTAGAAGCTTTAGCTGGGGCTTATATTGGGTATGTCCATAGTAAAAAAAATAATAATAATAAAATAACAACAATTTTTATTATTATTATTACAGGCTCAGTTGAAGCAGGTAATTAATCCAGTAACTGAAATTGTGTGTATAGACTGAGTAGATGTGTAGACAGAGTAGACAGATGAAGAGGGGAAGGGCTATGAAGAGCTGAGAAGGTTAAAATGAGTGTTTTGCACCTAATACAAGACGATACAGGTTGCCAATTCTAGCTGTTTTTGTTGACTAGACTGATGAAAATGGCATTTCAAGTAAGCAAGACAGGAGATTATGAAGGCATGTAAAATGCAAGCCTCTTTCATATTACGTGTGGTGCGGAGGTGTACTGTTATTCAGTCTAGACAGATGAACTGATGTAATTTTCAAAAGTGTGCGGATGTGACACGAAGGTTCTGAACATTTCAGTAGGCTAAGAATTTTAATAAGCAGTTCTGACTTACTAGGAGACACGTTGTCAGATCAGGTGAGTAAAGTACGACTGAGTGAAAGAAATTGCTGTGTATGTTATTTATAGACTGAATTTAGATGGTTAAAATGGACTGTCCTTGTGCTGTGTTGCGAATGACTAAAGAGTTCTGTGAATGTATTAAAGACTGCTTCTAAGAGCAACATAGAGAAAGGACTGAAAAAGCAGAGCATTGAACATGCCATTCAATAAACCCTACATTTCACTTCCCAGAGCACTCAGAACTCAAGGTGTAATTATGAGCAGGCATACGCGCACACCAGTCGTCACCAGACTAAATATGGCGCTCCTGTACAATGCCTTACTTCAAACCCTGTGTCAGACATCTTTACCAGATGTCGTTTAGTAATAGCCCGGTTGCTCTCCAAAAAGCTTTTCACTTTGGCACTGTAATTGGCGGCATTTCTGAAGGACTGTTTGGGTCCTAGTGCTTCTCGCTCATCATTTTCTGTATTTGACGCCATGCTATCAAAACAGTCTCTGTTCAGTGTCCAAATCAAGTATAATGGCCTACATGCGAGTGGATGGATAATTACGTGACCCCTGTGTGATCACTGAAAGAACAGAATGATGGCTACATAATATTTGTTTAGGCTTACAAAAATAAGTGACAAATGATGCTTTTTTTCCTTTTCTTTTTTTAGCTCTAGTTGAGTATTGTGTTCTTGCTGCAGGTGCCACAGATAGAACTGATCGATTTTTGTTAGCTTTTTTACCACAGTCAATCAAAACAACCAAGCATAGGTTTAAAAGACTCTGTTTCCTGGATATCCTGTGCAGCATTTCAGTCTGAGCAAGGGGAAAGGCAAGCTACAAAGTGCCACGCGAGTCATGCTGTGTGCAATTAGCACTTCAATCAATCTTTACCTTTCCTAATAAACACTCACTGGCATGCTATTCTAAATATGCTCGGCAAGCATGAAAAAAAAAAAACTATTCGGAGATACATTTTAGGAACCAGACAAAAGAATTACAATTCTGGCCAAGCAGATGGGATTTTTTGGCATGACACTGACTGTTCAGGTTTGTGTGCTATTTAAGATATGTGACCACATGCACACTGTACCCTGTATTGGATGTGCCAGTACTGAACACAGAGCATTTGGAGCCTCATGCCCAGCTTAATTCTGAATCTCTAGGTGCATTGGTGTCAACCACTGAGCCACATAACAGCTGTCAACAGCAGCAGCCATGTTCATTCACAGACATTTAGAGAACGGTCAGCCAAACATCATTGCCGTCTCACTGACCGCTTCTACTACGCAACCAGTGAATGACCAAGCCAAGTTATATAGTTACAAGTGGGAACTTGTATTTACTAGATGGTACATGAGGTGCTGAGTTGTGACGTTGGAAGGAGCATGCCGATTTGAAACATGGCAGAAACACTGATCTAAATATGGACAATGTAACACAGACTAGAAAGCAAGTCTGTAGTGAATGGTGTTTATTATTCAACTTTCACGGTTTGCTTCACATATAGGCCTAGTTGTGATACCCTATACAGTAAGTAAGTGACAGAAATTAATATTTCCAATATATCATTTTGAATTCTGGTGTTGTTACGCTGGTTTATTGCTCACAATATAATTCATTTGTTTTGTTTAGGGTACTTCCATGTTATTTTTCCAACTTGAAATCATGAGGTCATTATAAAGAATGCCTGAGTTTCCCAACATATGCACTTAAAGGCAGCAAAATGTGGTCACCGTTAGGCCTGTCACGATAGACATATATTGCGCGATAAGTCGATATATTGATTATTGCGACAGGCCTAGTCACCGTGATTTAATCAAGCAGCTCGTATCATCAGCCAATTAGAATGTAGCTAACTGGTAACTGGTTAAACCAGATAACTGGTTAAATTATGGCTGCGTAATTAATAATAAAAAAAAAATGTGATTATGATTACGGCTCCCGCAATAAAATAACTGTGAAGTGTCAGATAAACCAGCATTCTGTTTAAATATAGTACCACCGTGGCAAATGTTACTTTCAACAATGTGCTACTTTGCAGAGTGGAACATTGTAACTAATTACAGAGCTCATTGACACAATGGCCAATCGGATGCATTTGAATGTCACCTGCTCAAAATGCCAGTTTTGTTTAGAGCAGACAATTTTATTGTTACCAGCAAAGTACAGACATAATGTAAATGAGGTATACTTTCTGTAGACAGCTTTATTGACTGTTAATGGATTTGTTTTTTGTTTAGAGTGCAGAACTGAAGTGATTCATAGCTTCAGTGATTATAAGGGGAATGTTTTGTGTGTGTGTCTGCGTACAAACCATTCACTATTTGAAAAGAAAGTTTTCCATGCTGTTAAAAAGAAAATTGGCCGTCTATACAGTACACTGCAAAATTTAGGGACTAACAACTGAAGAAATGACACCAATGCAAAGTAGCATTCATGTAAAAAGCTAGTGATTCTTTTAAAAAGAAAAAGGTAGGTTGAGCATATCAGACCTGGTAAAGCCCTTGATGGAGTGGGTGGGGTTTGTGTGATATATATATATATTTTTTTTTTTAATATGATGGATATGATGACTATATCGTTAAGAAGAGTACACTGATATGGATATTTAAATATTGTGTTTTTATTAGTGCTGTCAAACGATTAATCGCGATTAATCGCATCCAAAATAAAAGTTTTGTTTACACAATATATGGTTGTGTACTGTGCACATTTATTATGTATATATAAAAGCACACACATACAGTATATATTTTGAAAATATTTACATGTATTTACGTGTATATATTTATCTTCATATAATTTACATTATATATAAATATATTTAATATATAAACAACATATTTTTCTTAAATATATACATGCATGTGTGTGTATTTATATATACATAATAAATATACACAGTACACACACATATATTATGTGAACAAAAACTTTTATTTTGGATGTGATTAATCGCGATTAATCGTTTGACAGCACTAGTTTTTATATACTTATCATATTTTGATTTTACAGTTGCCGGATCTCCCCCTGACCTACTCTGATCTGACTGTAAGTGGTGACGATGAAGGGATTTTTGGGGTGGAGTCAGGCTTCCTGTATGCCCTTAAACCTCTGGACAGAGAGAAGCAGCCGTCTTACTCCTTGCAGGTGCAGAATCATAAAGGAATTTAATTTATGTTAAAAATCAATCAATAAAGAAATGAGGAGTTCAGATGCAAAGGCCTCTAAGTGCCATTTGAAAAGGTCTTCTAAAATTAGCATTTTTCTCAGGCTCCTATGTTTATGTTCAGTTATTTCACTGACAAGAACCTATTTATTGCCATTAATGTGAAATGACTGAACCTACACATAGGAGCCTGATAAAACTGCCCATTTAAAAGAAAATTTCAAATGGCACTTAAAAGCTTCAAATGTTGCTTTGTCTTAGACCCATATTTAATGCAAGTTTCTTTAATATAAGACTTGTTTTTGTCATTCATTCTTTTAACATTTGCCTAAATTCAGCAGTGACTGCTATAGCACATGGCTTCTTGAGTGCAGCCCAAAATAACAAATGCTGACGAAAATTGCAGGCCAATGAAATGTGAGGCAAAAAGGTTTGAGCTCTAATAAGACATGCTGCTCGAGTGATTTGACCTGAGTGTTTTTTCCCAGGTGTCCTTTGCAAAGTCCATGCACACTCAGACATTTACTGTCGAGGTGTGCATCATCGATAAGAACGACAACGTGCCAGTGTTCTTGGAAGAGAGCATGAGAGGCAGTGTGCAGCTGGGGCTTCTCAAAGGTGGGTGGGAGAAGAGCACAGCAGGCCTGCGCCAGAGAACTTCCTTTGCTTGATGCTCATCCTAATTGCCTTGACTTTTTCAACGAGATAAACTGTTAGTCTGAATGCCACACATTTCTTACGCCACACCATAAATTAGAGTAGCGTAGTAGTGCGGTTCGAAATAGCTTAGTGTGACATAATTGAATGTTATTTTTTTATTTTTTTATTTCAATAATGAGACACATGAAAAGCCTATTGGATTATGAGGACAACTGTACATCATCACTGTGATGACAGATGAAATGCCCTTGAAGCACTAACACTAACATGTTCTTCAGGTTCTTGAATGTTTTCTCAGAAATGCTAACAGAGATTGGAGTGAATAACAAGACCAAAATGAAAAATGCTTTTGCTCAATAATGCTCAGAGATTACTCATCTCCTATTTTAAGAACATCACAATAAAGAGACTCGTGTACTCCCGACCTCAGAGGCTTCATGCTAAGGAAGAAAACGAACGTACTTAAGAAGCAAATGTTTTGAATATAGAACATCAATAATGACCTGTGTTGAATGTCAGCCTAGTTGTGAGATTGTAAGCAGTTTTGCAATCACTTGATTGCAATCAAACATTAAGAATGGGGCAATTAAAGAAAGCAGAATGTATTCTGGTTCAACAAAATTAAACTCTATAGCCAGCGGTCGACTCATGCCAATAATTATAGAATTATTTTCTGTGGTAATCAACGACTTTATTTTGACATGTTGCACAGTATAGCCAGTCTCATTCCTCCCTCTTCTCGCTGTCATTTCCTGTCTCCTTTCACACTGTATATATTATTAAAATGATATAATTGTAAGAAAAAGCTATTTTTGAAATTCAGTTCTGTTAACATGCAAATAACCACCATTTGCTCGTCAAAATCTAAATGTGTCAGTTCGGTTCATGTAGATTGTGATAAATAATTCTGATGTGTGTGTGTGTGTGTGTGTGTGTGTGTACCTACTTGACCATATTTTGGGGACAAATTTGTACCCAAAAGTGAGCTAAACCTGACAAAATCTCCAAAAACCTCCCTTTGGGGACGTCCTCATTTGTAAAACTGGTATAAAAATAAAGTAAACAAAGTTTTTTTAAATTGTAAAAATGCAGAAAGTTTCCTGTAAGGGGTAGGTTTAGGTGTAGGGTGATATAAAATACAGTTTGTACAATATAAAAACCATTACGCCTATGGAATGCCCCCATTTAGATAGCTAAGTAAATGTGTGTGTGTGTGTGTGTGTGTGTGTGTGTGTGTGTGTGTGTGTGTGTGTGTCATTGTCACAGGAATCCCGTTCATGCAGGTGGAAGCGCTGGACCGAGACGACAGAAACACTGCCCACGCAGACCTGCGTTTCAGTCTTCTGGACCAGATACCACGCATCCCTGCCAGCCACATGTTCTCCATCGATTCCATCACTGGAGAAGTATCCCTTACAGAGGATGGTAATAAACTACTGCTGCTTGTGTGTGACTAAGATTAGGATGAATCAAATGAGTAGTCAGACTGATATATTTGGCAAAGAATAATTAATAATGCATTATATCAGCCAGTGTCTCCTAAACACCATGCCATTGCATTATTGCATTAGTCAATCAAATCCTGAAAAGGCATAGAATAATACCTACTTTTCTTGTGAATTCTGTATAGTTGCCTCATGCTGTTTTAGTGTCTTGGTGTAAATTGAAAGACAGTATCCCTTCTCGTCTCCCTTCCTCATCCTTCACTCCTCTCAGCCCAATTCCACCATGAAATCAGCTAATAACTCTCTCTCTTTCTCTCAGCCAGTCCAATACGCTCTGCTTATTGCATTGTTAAATCAGCTGTTAACAACATTGCCCTTTGGTTTTTTAAACATGGCTGCTAAATTAAAATGACTTTGAATCAGTGCCAAACCTCACAGAGCCAGAAAAGAAAGATGGTTAATTTGAATGAGTCATCGAGAGCCCGAGCCATCAGGTCAGCTCAGAGGATTCTGGTTCAAATATAACCAGAGCAGCCTGGCATTAGCTCAGAGATAGTTAAAAACAGAGACTTAATATGCTCAGAGAGTGTTTGTAGTCTGTGTTTTCATGACAATAGATGGTCTTGCAATGTAGGTCTTTACTGCTGCCTTTGAGTTGCTCACAGTGAGATATAGCTTGTGCTAAACACTCCCGAGAAATAAACTGGGATGGTTAGGTGATCAAGGTCAGTAAGTTTTTTTTTTCTTTTAAAGATATTGATCATTGTATATGCAATTGTATATCAAAAGTGACAGTAAAACCATCACAGGAATGAATTACATTTTAAAAATATGGTCCCACTTTATATTAGGTGTCTTGAAATACTATGTACTTAATAATAAAATAATGAATTGTTAGGCACAATATACCATGTCTGTCATGTTCATGTTGAATTGCAAAACACTTGTTCTGCTATCGAGGGGGAAACATGTACATTTAGGGGCAGGTTTGATGGCATGGTAAGGTGTAAAGTGTAGGTAGGGTCAACAGTGTAATTATAGATGTACAGTAACTACAGAAATTAATTACAGATGTAATTACAGGACGGTGTTTTCACGTACAGTAAGTACAATGTAAAAACTTGTATGTACACAATAAGTACCTTGTATCAAATGTTAATTTAAATAAGTACGTAATGCATAGTAGTTAAGGACATTTAATATAAAGTGGGTCCATATATTAAAATAGAAAATTCAAGTTTAAAATTGTAGTAATATTTCACAATATTGCTGTATTTCTGATCAAATAAATGCTTCAAATAGACTTCATTCAAAAATGTACTACATATTTTCCCTTTCGATCTTTGTGCTTCAGCTGTTTGTGTTTTTTTTTTTTCTTAATGTGTCCATCTGTCCAGGTGCCTCAACTCTAGATCCAGAAATGTGTGGCCGCTACAAGCTGTCTGTGATGGTACAGGACATGGCCGGCAAGTCCAACGCTTTCTTCTCCACTGGAACTGTGTTAGTGGAGGTGACTGGGAACGCATGGGCCTCACCTGACCCTGTGAGACTGCAGGAGAATCTGCCTGGACCATATCCCATCGCAATCTCACAGGTATGACGAAAGCAGAGGACTCTAGGAGTACTGACGGCATGAGATGGATATCCTGTGTGTATATATATAACATATATAACAAATAACATATGTGAGTCTGTTTTATATTGCATTCATCCTCTTCAAAGGCGGTGAACGGCAGCATCCCACAATTGCACATGGTCATCATGACATGACCTTTTGCTTGATGTTCAGAATTTATATTAATCATGACTCACTGTCATCCTAACATACAGTCACTGTCTATGAAACACCTGATACCATGATAGTGGATGTGGGGCATCAACTTTCTACCTCTTAGCACTTATGTTGAATTAATTGTGCATCTATTTTCACAGCAAAGGTGAAATCTGTTGTAGAAAGTGTTGTAGTAAGAAATGCTGGTAACACTTTAGTATAGGGACCGATTCTCACTATTAACTAGTTGCTTATTAGCCTCCCTATTAATAACATATTGGCGGTTTATTAGTACTTATAAAGCACATATTCTCCATCCCGAATCCTACCCAATACCTAAACTTAACAACTACCTTACTAACTATTAATAAGCAGCAAATGAGTTTTTTAGGTAAAAAGTCATAGTTACTGGTTTGTTAATAGTGAGAATTGGACGTTAAAATAAAGTGTAATCGAAATGCTTGAATACAGCCAGTGATATTTGAGTAAAATTGTACAGTATGCAGTGGAAAGTGTATATGATATGTGTTTGCAGAATAATCTTTTACAGTCACATGTTATTCGTGGGTTTGTGGCAAAAGATCCTCCTCTCTTCTTCGTGGGTGCCTCCTACACACACCAACGCCTTTCCACCCACTTAAATTCCTGGATCACACACACACACACACACACACAAAAGCTGTCCTTTCCCAACCAGAGCTGTATGTACTCAAGCAGGGTGGATTTCTATGTTGCTTTTTAAACCTAAAATATAAAATTCCAACTTAAAAACATTAGGACTGTCAATAGAAATTATCATGATTGCAAGTTAGTTCCTGTGAATGACATTTGTAAAAGAATGTATGTGCTTTTGTGAGTTTATTTATTTATTTATAGTAGTATTTATGTAGTAGTATTTACCACATACATACATTTTATGAGAAAAATTTAGTGATGTGGATTCAGTATTGCAATTATAGCATTGGTTTTAATAAATGCAACTGAATCTTAATTGAATCTTAAAATAGAACTTAATCTTAATATAAAAATAACATAATGGAACATCAGATTGATATTGCATTGCATTATATTTAAATTAATGTACGCCAAAGTACTGTTGATATAAAAGAGTCAGAATAATACGTGTGCTGTGTGTGTGCTAGGTCTGACTTGATTTTTTTTTCCTTTTTTTTTTTAAATGGGAAAAGCCTTATCCCACCCACTCGTGTGTGCTGTGATGTGCATGTGTGTGGCTGGAGTTTCACTGGTTATGAAACAGATTAGTGGTCATAAAGGACTCAGAGTCTCTCATAGCAACACTGCAGGGCAGCATCGGCTGTGCTCCTCATTTCATCCTTCTCCATTTTTCTATTTTTAAAATAGCATAGAAATGAACCTAAAAAAGTTGCTCTCAATCCTCTTAACTCCATGTGTTCCTACAAAACACTTTTGGTATTTCAGATAAAGAGCTTTATTTGATCATAATGCTCAGTGGATGGCTTGAGCTTTGTTTGTTTGCTCTCACTCAAATCCACCAAATACAGGGGTGACACAATTCAGGAGAGCAGCTGAACTGAGCAGCTACCCATTCTTCATCCCCATTTCATCCATATTGTGTTTAGCTGATGCCACAATAGTGCAATCACATTTTTCTCTCCTTTTTTCCTTCAAATTGACCCTACATGACAAATTACTGCTCAAGAGTCACAATTTGCTGTTTGTGACTGAGTGTGTATGAGAGACAGATAGGCTGACAGCAGAAGCATTTTGAATTGCTATGTTTAAATCAAGTCTGTGGAGGATGTTCAGCTTCAGGCTGAAAAAAAACCGGCATTGTTCCAGTAAATCTGTGATCCGTGATACTCTGTAGTTTATTTTGCAAGATGCTGGTGTGCTTTAAAAATGTCTTGCTTAAACACGCTTCAGGGTGCTGGGATTTCACTGTGCTGCATTTTAATGAAGTTCTAAACATAAGTTCAGGAGAAGCCTGATCATTCTGTCCTTCACACAAGCATCTGTAAGAAACCACCTAATTGTGTCCAGTTTAGCGGGGTTATCGCCAGAGTCACCACTACTGTAGCGCTTTAAAGGGATAGTTCACCCAAAAATGAAAATTCTGTCATTAATTACTCACCCTCATGTCGTTTCAAACCCGTAAGACCTTCGTTCATCTTCGGAATACAAATTAA
>NW_015558795.1:274125-281479 GCF_001515605.1 Sinocyclocheilus anshuiensis | reverse complement strand
TTGCTACGTTTCTGGACTTGGGAACATTTCAGTTGTGTTGCTGTCTATGCAGGGTCAGACAGCTCTCAGATTCCATCAAAAATATCTTAATTTGTGTTCCGAAGATGAACGAAGGTCTTACGGGTTTGAAATGACATGAGGGTGAGTAATTCATGACAGAATTTTCATTTTTGAGCGAACTAACCCTTTAAAGTCAGGTGGATTGTCATTGACTAGCTTATTAGCTGGACCCCAAAAAAATCAATCTGACAGTGATTACAGTGATACTGATCCTATGGAAGCTTGTTTCTGCCTTGGGATAAAATAAAATAATAAAAAGGTAGGTACTTGTGACTTTATATCTCACAATTCTGTCCATATTTCTCACAATTCCGAGTGTATATCTCACAATTTCCAATTCTAATATAAACTCAAAATTGTGAGATATAAACTTTTTATTTATTTATTTTAAACTGAATTGCAAGTTGTAAACACAGAATTGCAAAGAAAAAAATAATTTTGAGCTTATATCTTGCAATTTGACTTTTTTGTGACTTTTTTTTCCTTTAAATGATGGGTTATATCGGGGTGCCCAACCTCGGTCCTGGAGGGCCGGTGTCCTGCAGAGTTTAGCTCCAACCCCAATTAAACACACCTGAACCAGCTAATCAAGCAGCTAACCTCTGCAGGACACCGGCCCTCCAGGACCGAGTTTGGGCACCCCTGGGTTATATCATCCTTGGTGTTCAACACAACAAATGTTATTTGTGACTTTTAGACCAGAAAACCAGGGTCAATTTTTTGAATAAATAAGCTTTCCATTGATGTATGGTTTGTTGGGATAGGACAATATTTGGCCGAGATACAACTATTTGAAAACCTGGAATCTGAGGGTGCAAAAAAAATCAAAATATTGAGAAAATCGCCTTTAAAGTTGTCCAAATGAAGTTCTTAGCAATGCATATTACTAATCAAAAATTAAGTTTTAATATATTTACAGTAGGAAATTTACAAAATATCTTCATGGAACATGATCTTTACTTAATATCCTAATGATTTTTGGCATAAAAGAAAAAAATAATTTTGACCCATACAATGTATTTTTGGCTATTGCCACAAATATACCCCAGCGACTTAAGACTGGTTTTGTGGTCCAGGGTCACATTTATCAAATCTTGACTTTCTTTTTTTCTTTTCTTTTCTGTTTTCTTTTCTGTCGCTCTCTTTTTTATATATATACATTTATAAGCATAATATATGGCTGCATTATGGATGAGCTTTTTTTCTACTTCTTTTTTTTTACACTTTGATCAGAGATTCACTCCTATGACTCAGTGATGGAGCATTTCCAAATTAGTAACACTTGAGGAGGAGGAGCAGGAGGCTACAACTATCATCATAGACACAATAGTGACTGAGAAGATGTGATCAATTTAATTGTTAGCCAGATTGAGTGTCTGGGACACCTGCATGATTATAGAATGATATTTGACAGATGTGATGAAATGATTTCATCTGATCAGAGAAAGGGTGTTTTTTTTTTTTTTCTTGTGATCGTAAAAAAAACAAAACAGAACGAAAATAATAATGGCCTCCTAGTGCTCCTCAATAGGCATGGATGGACTCCTTATCACAAGAATATATTTTCAACATCCAACTGTTAACACTTTCTCTTGCAGCACTACACATCAAAGGCATGAACTGACTCGTCCTAAGAGGATTCTATCACTTCTGTCAAAAAGAGGCCTTGGAAACTAAATAGATGATATCACCTTAGCTGTGCTCGCCATTTTTAGAACAGCAGGACGACACACATTAATCTCTTCAAAGCTCTGCTCTTGACGGTTCATAACAGTGTGGGCAGGTCATCTTTGGAGAGGCCCGCTGATGTATACAAAGCGCTTGAGTTTGGAGAGCCATCTCCATAACAAACGGTTGGAGGGCGAGGTATTGAGGAGATACACGTCTCCCCTCTACAGGGTCCTCTCCTTCTTCGGTGTGTTTCCACACCCTTTCCAGGACCGTTTGCATCATTTGTCGCAGCGCAGTGGAAAATCTCTGCATCGCGAAGGCAGCTGGTTTGTTTTGGCAGGTGCTGGCCTCACCGCACTTATCAGCAGTGCCTAAACATGCAGGGTTTTCCTCAAACACTGTATCTCATCGTTGTTTAAATCTGATGTCCAAGCCATTTGGATGGTGCCATCACATTGTATAAGGAAAGCAATCTTTATTTTAACATCAGCCTTTGGGTATACATTTACATTTAGTCATTTAGCAGATGCTTTTATCCAAACCGACTTACAAATGAGGACAATGGAAGCAATATTCACTGTCTATTAACCCTATAAAGCCTGACATATGAAATAATCTGATTTTTTCAATAGAACAGTTTGAGCATTTAAACAATAGTTAATATAAAAAAGTTTGCATATGTGTTTTTGTTGAGAATCATAAAGAAAGTCAACAAAAGAGCAATTATATGCAAGTGCTATAACAAGTCTCAGTTAGCTTAACGCAGTACACGTAGCAAAGGTTTTTTTTATTTTGTATCATATAACAAATAAAAAGAAAACGGATAGAATAGAAAAAAAAATTTGAGCAAGCTAGTGTTAGAGGCCTTTTTTGCTTTTGTTAATTGTATAATAAATAAAAAGAAAAACAAATGGATTGAATACAAAAAGGTTAGAAATATACTGTGTTTGCAGGTGAAGTGGAGTGGCAGTCCAGTTGAGTATAGTCTTGAGGGAGAGTTTCCAGAAATGCTCTTCACTATCAACAGGGAAGGAATCATTTACCTAAATGCTCCTCTGGACAGAGAAACACAGGACCAGGTAAAAGATAAAAACCTTCTCTCGTACTTTTATAGTACTTAATATGCTAAACACTGTCTAAATGTTATGAAAACATTTTTGAATATTTAAATGATAAGTGAACAAGAATGAGAGTCTGGCTTTGCTCCAACCCCATTTTTACACTCCAGTATTATTTTTTTGATGCTAATTTTTATCCCTTCATATTTATTTATTTAATCAAGTAGTCCAGCTGGGATGTTAATGCTTGAGCCGAGTCCTGCACTCAAGCACGTTTTTGACAGCACACCAAATCCTGTGCCATGCTTGAGAATTAAATGAACTAGTAAATAGATATTGCGTCTATATATACCATTCTAAGTCGTTTGTTACTAATCACACAGTGTTGTTACATGACATCTATGTAACTGCCACATTCACACCGCAGAAGACTGCAGTTGCCAGTGCTGTGTTTGAGTAATTAATACGGTTGCATTCACACAGATTTCAGTTATTTACAATATGACAGCCCCATTCTATAATCAAACTCACACCAGTAAATTTACAGGACTCATAACCAGTTGTCTGTTACATTATACAGTGCGAGAGAGCCCCTCTGCAGCATGTTGTGTCTTTTCATGTATGGTTTTGGTAATATTCAGAGATGCAACTATATGAGCTTTCTGTCATCTGAAGGTTTAAAGCCAGTCACCGTCTTTTACCAGAGCTACTCCAGACAGTTTATTTGGTCTGCGCTTGACTCAAATCCCCTCCTTACTAAGGTATAAACCTTCTGTTGATTAATTAACACGGAACGACTCAGTTGAAAAGATATTGCAGTATTGGATGTCGCCATCTTTGGTATGTACTTTAGTCACTGTCACTAGGTGATAGTCACGACTATAATACAAGCTTGACTTCAGTTGCGCATTCATACAGACAGTATTCCAGCCTCTATCATGAACAGAACATTTCAAGACTCACAGACTCACAGCTGCATTTACTGACAGTGTGAGTCTTGAAATGTTCTGTTCATGATAGAGGCTGGAATACTGTCTGTATGAATGCGCAACTGAAGTCAAGCTTGTATTAGGCTGTGAACGTAGCCTAAATGTCTTATAATGTTCCACTGTAAATATGTCTGCTGACTGGAGGTTCCCCGCTGTCAGATAACTAGTTACTTTTTCACATCTTCAAATTTATAAGTAAGCCTTTGGATGTACCCAACAGGTGTTTTGGACACAAACATATTTTCCATACATTCTTATTTTGTTTTTAATCATTTTTCTATTCAATATGTAGTACATTTGGGATTTCAGTGAGCATGATTTCTTTTCATGTACTCCGGGCCACAGACTACAGCCTACAATACATCAGCAGATGACATACTGATTTCTTTGCAAATGAGAATTCACAAGAATCCCTTTTCCCTTTTAGTTTCATATTGACATAGTGGTAGAGAGGCCAGATGGCAGAGAGATTGCTAAGCCCGTGGAGCTGCGAGTGATGGTGGGGGACGCCAATGACAATAGGCCCACGTTCCCACAGATGCAGTACCACACTCTAGTCAAGGAGCTTGTGACTAAAGGTTAAACACACACACACTATATAAATGCTATTTAAATACTAAAACAAAGCAGGTTTAGCGAGTGGTATGATCTTCTGTTCACAGGAACAGAGATTCTCACAGTCCAAGCAGCTGACAACGACGATCCGAAAACCGATAACGTGCGGATATTTTATCGGCTGGTGGGCCAGATGCCTGAGACTCCCCGGAATTTGTTCCGTGTGGACCGGGACTCGGGAGTGATCACAGTGCAGGCGGACAGCATGGAGGGCACCGCTCCACAGTACACACTCACCATCACGGCAGAGGACGCTAAAGGTTGACACATCCCCAACACTGCTCAATGCTAAATTAGTCTAGTAGAATGGCACCACGTAATTAACCGGTGTCATTTGGTGCAATTTTCTCTGATTGGTTTGTGTGATTACAGATGCCTTTTTTTCATATTTCACATTGTGATGCTCAACCATAATTTTATATAACACTTGAGGTAGTTACTGTAGTTATGCAGCATGATGGAGCTGCTATAATTGATCTCTGTTATTTTATGGACCCGACCAATGGCTCTCAAAGTGTCACTTCTTTCCACACACAAAGTGTGACTAGTGTGTCAGCTGACGTAAATAATATGCCATGTAGAATCTGATATGCTGTCACACAGTAACATGAGATCTTGTAAGACTTTTTATGTCACTTGATATTAATGGCAGTCAACAGAACTATATTGTTATTAATAGATAATCAATATGTTCTCTGACTTGTTTCTCAGGACTAAACAGCTCCTGCACTGTCATAGTCAAAGTTCTGGATGAAAACAACAACCCACCAATATTTTCCCATCATGAGGTATGGACTGTGCACTATGGGTACTGCTGTCTCTGTTATATAGTATTTTCAGTTTTGTGGTTGAGATCAATTCCCTTTAGACACTTTTGATGTTTTTGCTGTCACCTCAGCTTTTCTCTCTTTATTTCTCTTTATCTGTTAGTGTGTGTGTTTGTACAAGACCTGTGTTCTAGAAAATGTGATTTACAGAGACAGATGAGATAAAGAGCTTTCAGGGGGGATCCATGATTTAATCTCAGGCTTATGGACATGTAATAATTTAGCTGAGAGTGTTTCTTTTTTTAGTTTTGAGCACTACAAATGGACAATGTTCACAGCTATGACACCAATTAAGTTTATTCAGATGAATTCTGCATTTTACCAGTAATGATCTCAGATCTTTGATTGCTTGCCTACAAGACATTTTTCATTCACTTTTATTATGTCTTGCACAGTTGAAAACCAGAGTATTGTTTCTACTTACAGAGTTATGTATTTATTTTGTTATTTTCAAAATTGTTATATTCAAGGTACCAGACCAGATCTCTACCTGAAAATGTATTATATTTAGGAATGAATGATGCATACCATATAAATTATAACTTTATATTATATATTTTAAATTTATTCGTATCGGTTGATATTGGATATACTTTCTCGATTTTTATATTTAGGTTAAAGGAATAGTTCACCCAAAACGGAAAACTCTGTCATGATTCACCCTCATTTCAACCTGCATGCATTTCTTTCTTCTGCGGAACACAAAAGAAGATATTTTGAAGAATGTTGGTAACAGTTTAGGTTCTCATTAACTTCTATTGTATTTACAGTACTGTTTTGGTTACCAGCATTATTTTTCTTCCATAATACTTCAAAATATCTTCTTTTATATTCCACATAAGAAAAAAAATGGATTTGGAATGACACGAGGGTGAGTAAATCATGAAAGAATTTTTATTTTTGAGTGAATGTGTGATGGCGAAGGTAAAGTCTTTAGGTTTATCAATTGATAAATCTATTAATTTAATAAATAACCGTCAAATTAACCATTAAACCATATTTTTTTGCAAATCTCAAAATTAATTTCTTTTTTTAATTGTACTTTTTTAATGTTGTGAAAAAAATCACTTGTAGCGTTTAAAGAAAAGTTTTTAGGTTTCTCTTTTTTTTAGACAAAATAGTGCAGAATTTTAAAGGGCACCTATTATGCAAAATCCACTTTTACATGGTGTTTGGACATAAATGTGTGTTGGCACTGTGTGAACACAACCACCCTACAATAATAAAAATTCACCCACTCCTCATTTTTTAATCCCCTTTAAACCAGTCAGTCTCACTAGGCCTGCCGTTTTGATTCTCATGCAGTGTGACGTCACACTGTATAGGGCGGGGCCACGGGGGTTGATTGACAGCCCTGCATTGATATAGTTTCCGTCCTCAGCGGTTGTACGCTGTCCTCCATTTTCTCAGCGCTCGAGCAGTGTTGCCAGTTGGGCGGTTTTGAATTTGATTTTGCGGGTAAAAATTGACTTGGGCGGGTGGACAAAATTTGGGCTGGTTTGGGGTCAGTTTGGCGGTTTTCAAACATATAAACTGCATAGGCTAATTGTTTAACAAACAAGCCCAAGTATGCAAGTACTGCATCCAATCAGTCATCACAACGTTACTACACACACACACACACACACACACACACACACACACACTGCAGAGGCGCTGGTGCTGATGTAAACATCCACAGCCACACTTATCACGAGGGCTCAGCAGACAGACATTATGATTCATGAGTGACAAGTTTTTAGCATGATAAGTTATAACATATCTGATTTTGAATGTAGTGACTGTATATTCAAGTAATTTTGACTGTGCAAAGTTCTGTATTATGTTCTACAATATGAACTTAACAAGAGGCTTCCTCTAGTTCTGTGTAAACTTATAGAGCGACACGAAGGTAAGCGCTACTGTTGTTGTTATTTTTTTTTTTAATTGTCGTATTATAATTCAGTATATATCAATGAATGACACCATTTTGACTGTCATGGTGTGTGCATGAAACGAGTGTGAAATACCTGCTAATTGCGTTGCTTTTTCCTATCACTTATATTGGGCACTTTTTGCATTTAAAGGGGTCATGTGATGTTGCTAAAAAGAACATTATTTTGTGTATTTGGTGTAATGAAATGTGTTTATGCGG
>NW_015558795.1:254653-273609 GCF_001515605.1 Sinocyclocheilus anshuiensis | reverse complement strand
GATTTCTAGTCGTGTCCTCTTTTGGAAGGCCAAACAAAGTAGTTTCGCTTTCACAACGAAACACACAGCGGGCTTCAGTGAGCGGAGGCCGGCAGCTAGAGTGAGCGGAGGCCGGCAGGCTTGAGAACGGCGCTGCTGGTGGGCTTGCGGCTACCATATGTGTACAGATCTTCTTTATGCACCAAGAGCTTGTAACACTCCAAAAAGAAAGGAAAAATTTAAATTGCATCATATTACCCCTTTAAATTGGATTATTCTGACTGCTGACATTGAAAATTATGCATTTCTTGATTGCTGTTTTGACAGTGTCTGCTTGCATATTTTATTTATGTTCGGTAGCCTAATTCTTCTATGAAATGTAATATTGGTTTGGGTAAGAGCTTATTAGAAAATAAATACATTTAATTTTTATATTAAGTAGAGCATGATCTCATACATTTTGGATACATTTTTAATGTGTGATGAGAACGACACCATCTGGTCTCACATTAAATACTATTATGTATTTTAATTATTTTACTAGTGCTTAATTCAGGTACATTAATAGTTACCAGATAAGTCATATTTTTAAACTGTATTTTCATTGTTGAAGTTTAAAAGTCTGGGTGTGCGACAAGGAGAAAACAGTGATTTTGACACCTATAAGGAGGTTGAAAAGTATGAAAACATCATAATAGAAAGATAGTAAAAAGTTTTTAAGGTGGTATTATTGTTAGTTTGACTAAGAAAGAGGAAGTTGTCCAAAATTATATGTATTTTTATAAATATGACCAAAGAACATAAAAGTGCCCATAGTCTAAGAATCACCGATATATTATTTTGTCATCATTATTTTGGTTTAAGGAGTTAAAAATGGCCCTTATCAACCTTGATTTACATATTCCATCACATTGTTTTGCCAGTTAAAGTTTTGGGTGGGTTTTTGTGAGCTTTTGGGCTGGAAATCGTCCATCCAAACTGGCAACACTGCGCTCAAGCAGCTGTAACGTCAACAATGTCTCGCAAGCAATCCCGATGTTATGTGTTTGTTTGTAAGACTGAACGTAAGAGTCTTCATTTTCTCCCAACATCTGAGCTGCTGAGGATGCTGTGGATTACTTTCATTTTTCAAGGTAATGCGCCTCAACATCTACCTAAATATGTGTATCACTCCAGACTCCTTTGTGAATGTCATGTCGTTATAGTGCTTAGCGTTTTAACCGTATTTGTGTGCGTACATTAAGTTTTTTTTTTAACTGATCAGCGCTGCACTTGTGAGATTAGTTCGCGCCGTTTGTAGTGCGAGATTTGTTCGGTAGCGTGATGACAGGTCAGCACGGCGCGAGCTCTGTAACATTGCGCTGTTTCGTCCCACTTTCAGTGCATTTGGCTTCCCATATGTACGGCTAAACAACGGTTCTCTCGCTCTCAGTTATGTTGCTTCTACCAGCTGTTGTTTACTGCTGTAGATATGCAGTGCAGAGAGACGTATACCTGACGCCCTCTTCTGGAGACGGGGAGGGAATATGCAGCTCATTTGCATTTAAAGCGATACACTCCAAAACGGCTCTTTTTTTAGACACACCCCAAAAAGTCATTTTCCAGCTGTTATAATAAATGATCTGTTGGGTATTTTGGGCTGAAACTTCACAGACACATTCTGGGGACACCCAAGACCGATATATTACATCTTGTAAAAAGGGGCATAATAGGTGCCCTTTAATATCAGTTTTAATTTATAGAAAAGTTATAAGTATAAATGATAAAAATAATTGTTAATTATCAATCAGAACAATAACATAATTTTTCACTTTATCTGTATTGGCCAGAATGTTAATATCAGTAATTGCATTGAGTAAACAAATGAAATATAGACTGCTGTGATGTTAATGTGGAGCATAAGATCAAAAGTTTGCAGAACATATCTGATTCTCCTATTTTTGGAAAAAAAATCTTATCCTGAGGTGATGTTTTAAATATGACCACTTACTAATTTGTAGCGCTATCTATTTATGGTACATGAGCGCATATGCAGAACAGCCTTGAGTGCCTTTCTTATGTCATCATCTTTGTTCACTGATGCAGCCAAGTTGAATAATAAACAGGAGATGCTCACTGACTACAGTGACGGGAAGAGATGAGCAAAAGGAGAGATGGAGAACAGATGCAGGATGGAGGCAGGCAGTGGTCCCTGATTTCTGGAAAATACCCTGTGTGTTTACGCCTATGTGTTGTGAATAATACAGGAGATGTACATGGGTGCAGACAGAGTGCTGGTGTGAAGATGGAGGGCAGCAGCAGTGGAGGGGTAAAAAAGCAGCGCTGGCATGAATTCAGCAGGTATATTTAGATCCGCTTTGAAAGAAGAGGAAGACATGCCCTGTTCTGCATTCTGGAAACATCCATAAAGCTCTCCTCACTGGCTTTGTGCCTTTCGTTTTCATTATGTATCCCCTAATTTAGTTGACAATGAATTGTAGGCACTATGATGCAGCCAAAACTTCTTAGAGGAATGATGGTGCTGTACTTAGATTAATGAACAGCACTGTTTGCAGAAATACAGTACACACAAACACACATTTTCTACTCTCCTGTGAGACACTTACCTTATTTTTTGTTTTCTTTTTTTATATTTGACTCTCTCTTAAAGTAATATTATTTTTAGAAAGTGATGTCTGTATGTCAGGAGTTTATTTGGGAAGTGCTGGAGGTGTATTGACAGTCCTTGGATGGCCAGACCAGTGAAAGAGTAACTAGCATCAGAATACAGCTCTTTTAAGACTATAAAGTTCTCAGTGTCAGCAACACTATACCAAGTGGCCAAGGTTGTCTAGTTAGGTGTTGTTAGCTCCTGCTGGTAGAATTCAGAAAGCATCATTCTCCACTGCTATTCAGGGAAAAAGTGGGACTGAGTAAAGGGGGCCCAGCACTATTGGGGGCCCACAACATTTTGTATTATTATTACAGTTGAAAACAGCTGTGCTGCTTAATATTTTTGTGGAAACCGTGATGCATCTTTTTCAGGATTCAGAACAGAAAGTATAAAAGAACAGATTTTTTTAAACAGTTTTTTTTTGATAACTATATAGATGTCTTTTCTGTTACTTTTGATCGATGTAAACGGATTGTTCACCCAAAAATGAAAATTCTGTCATCATTTACTCCAGATTTGTTCCAAATCTGAATGAATTTATTTCATTTGTTGAAAGAAGATATTTTGAAGAATGTTGGAACAACTTGAGAGTGAGTAAATGATGACAGATTTATTTAATTATTTGTTTTTATTGCTAAATAAATGTATTCATTTATTAAAAAAAAAAAAAAATCTTACTGACCCCACAATTTTGTGTCTATTGCTAATATTTCATTACATTACATGTTCTGGTTCCCTAAACTGGAGAACACTCAAAAATTACACATTTTATGCAGACATTTGTTCATTTTGTTTTGCCTTAGAAACCTAAATATAATTTAAAGGATCTGACCATAACGTTGTCACAAATATTCTATTTTCTAATCACGCACTTTTTAATGATTTCTTTATTCTCCATTTTTATCATAATTACATGTAGTATCTTAGAAATCTTGGTAACACTTTAAATTAGGGAACACACATTCACTATTAACTAAGAGTTTTCCCTCAAAAAAAACTCCTAATTTGTTGCTTATTAATAGTTAGCATAGTAGTTGTTATGTTTAGGTACTGGGTAGGAAGGGATCTAAAATATGGTCATGCAGAATAAGGCATCAATATGTGCTTTAAAAGTACTAATAAACAGCCAATATGCTAGTAATATGGATGTTAACAAGCAAGTCAATAGTGAGGATTGGTTCTTAAAATAAAGTGTTACCAAAATCTTTCATTCATTTCTGTCTCTCTAGTATGGACCCTTCCACCTGGCTGAGGACTCCTCAGTGGGCACCACAGTCACTGTAGTGTCGGCATGGGATGCGGATGAGTGGGGTGGGGACAACTGGCAGGTGGACTACAGACTTGAATCTGGGAATGAGGAAGAGGTTTTCACTCTAGTGACTGACAGACAGACCAATGAAGCTGCCCTCATCCTTGATAAGGTATCGTCTCTGCCTGCATACTACTGCCAGTCATACAGACAAACATCAATCCAAGTTGCACTTGTTTTAAAGAATGCGCATTTAAAGCACAAGCATACTTTTCAATAAAGGGGTTGGGAAAAGCTGAGGATTTAAAAAAAGAACTCTCAGTGGTCTGTTCTTTTTCACCGAATTAGGAAAAAAATCTTGAATGATCACCCTGACATAATGTGATTGTTCTTTGTTTATACAACTTTTAATCTGTGATCTGAAATTGATGTTCTGTTGGAAACTTCTAAACACATCCAAGTGAGCCACATGCAGTTTTGTGAAGTGCTTACAGAATGGGACTGACACTGCAGATACTCATCGTCAAATCGTCAAAATGTTACTATAATTATCTCTGTGTTTACCTTCATTGAACAGTTTCATTTATACTGGCTGGTATTTTTATAGGTAACGTTAAGTACATTTTAAAGTTTAAGTGTTAAGTGTTGGTTTAAGTGTTAGGTTGTTCACCACTCAGCCCTCAAGAGTTCAAACACTACTTTTCAAACTAAATATTTCATAAAAAGAGTTTATATACTGTTCAAAAACTGACACCGGTGTGAACTAAAAATGTCGTAAAAATAACCCAGTTGGTTAAAAAAAATGGCTCATGTAAATAAATTACCAGAAAATGTCTAGTATCATTTGTTTTCAAATGCCACTTGGTTTGATCAAACACAGTTAAATGTATACATATTAAGTGGGGCTTAGGTTTTTAAACACGTCTTGAGGTCATTGTATGAAAACAAACAGTTAATTCATTATTTAGCAGGCCATTCATCCAGGGCTCAAGACCTGATCCACACCGCGACCCACATTCCCTTCAGGTGATGCAGTTGTTCCACTGATTAGTGTCACTGGTTCCCTTGATCTTGGACTCTGTCCACCCCTTATGTGATATACAACAAGTTTGATCCATTCCTGACATCTTTTATTCATGTTTCGTCAGATTATAAGCTGGGAGTTGATGACATTTCAACAGAGGGTTTCTGAATCCTTATATTTACATATGTGTCAAGGAACTGAGCCATTTGTTTTACTTTGTGTTCATCTGTGTTCTCGTTTACTCTGCACAACTCTCTCTGTTTTTGTTCTGTCGCCCGGTAATTAAGTAGATGTATTGTATTCTTAATTAGCAAGCGCTAATTACAATATGTCATGTTTGCAGCATGGGCGATCGACGCTGGAGACCACATATATTTTGTGTTTCAAAGTAGAAGAACTGTTTTTAGGTAAACAACAGTAATAAATGGAATTTGCTGTTGCCTTGAAGCCTGTTAGAGCAATGTTTTTACAGTTGTCAGGAGCTAGTATGAACCATTTGTTGTGTTCTTTTTATGCATGGATTGGCTGAGGATTTGAGAACAGCTCATTTCTTGTCCATGGTGGCAAGTGTGCTGAACACACTCATGTGTTCTGAGTGGAGCAAAAGGATAGAGCTTTCTGTAACATTATTAGAAATTCATTGTTGTAAAAAGAGAGCTTCTTAAACTGAATAAGAAAAAAAGAGGTCAAAGTAACATGACAATTAGGGTCTCGTTTTCCCTGGAGAAGAAGTGGAGAAGTGGCCAATTAAGTCTTAACTGGTCATCAAACACTAATACCAGGTTTCTGGTCACCATTTGATTTGTAGATCCTAGTTGTACAGGACACTGTTGTTGTGGTTGACTGAGATAGCATCTGGAATAAGGGCAAAGAATGGCAGAACATCAGGGTCTGGTCAGAATGCTGGCTGCTCTTTAAAGTAAAAGTGAATTAAGTGACATAATGAATTAAATTAAGAGAAGTTTGGATGTAATATTACTAGTGGGAAAAAATGGTAATGCTGTTCACTTCCAGTCAGTAGCATTAGTCTTTATCTCCCAGTCTCTGTTTTTCTAATTTTCTCCTTTCTGGGAACATAAATACAGAGTCAACATTTGCACCATCGGTGACATCATCATTTGTTAACAATTATAGTCAAGATGATTTTTGTTGATTTTTTGACAGGTTGTGCGCATCCACAGAAATATCTGACCTTCAGTTTGATGAATGACATCAGAGCATACAATGGGTCATTCAGAATCTGAATTGAACACATTTTACCTTCAGAAATGCAGGTTGACACATTGTGATGACTAGTGAGACACTCTCAGATTGTGCGATTTTGTCCTGGTTTACAGTGTGCTGGTACAGATTATGAAGAGAAAATCAGAGCACTGCCTTTTTGTCCTTTTTCAATGTTCATAATTACCGAGTGGCTTTATTTTCTCTTGAAGCCATCCTCCATGCATCAAAAATAAACATACTGTACTAACAGTGTGTTCATTTGTGTGCAGGTGCTGGACTTTGAGCGGGAGAATGAGTACATACTGGTGCTGAGTGCTCAGAACCCAGTTGCTCTGGTCCGAGGCAGATATGGACCGGCATCCACAGCAACTGTCGCCATTTTTATCGATGACATCAATGAAGGGCCCGTTTTGTCTCAGAGCCATTATGAAGTCACTGTCAGAGAAGGGGAGGAGCCAGGACGTGTTATTGCCACAATCAGAGGTTATGACCCTGACTCTCATCCAATCAGGTAAGGTGATTTTTCACTCATTTAAAATAGTACAAATACCTATCACAATACCAATTGGATCTATACATCGATTCCCGCCCTGCAACATTTTCCAGCTGTCCCTTACATTCGTAAACTACAAGAGATACCCCAGATTATTAAATCTCAATTGACACAAATAGCACATCCTCAAAATCTAAACCACACAGAGGAAATTCACTATTTGCTTCAAAACTAAAACTCTTAAGAGACTCTTAATCTAGAAGTGTACACCAAAATATAAACATGCAGAAGCACTGTCATTGTCAATTACTGTGGTCTGTTCAGGTTGTGGATTTTACACAGTGTACAAGCAGGTGTTATCCTGCCGTTCAGATGTTGCCACATCATTTCATGTACCTGACATGACTGATTCTGGTTCCTTGGCTAAACAGCAGGGGAAGTAGTGCATAAAATGGCAGGCATCTGGTGTGATTTGAGAGGACTGCTTCAAGAATAGTTACTTGTTCATATAGATTTCAATCATACATTTTCCATTGGAAGGTGGAAAAGAATCTGAATCTTGATCTAAAATGCATTAAAAACAGTAATATTGTAAAATATTATTACAATTTAAAATAACTGGTTTCTTTTGTAATATATTTTAAAATGTAATATATTCCTGTGATGGCAAAGCTGAATTTTCAGCAGCCATTAATCCAATCCTTCAAAAATCATGCTGAAAACCTATTATTCTCTTTGTATATGAGCAAATTCATCTTGTTTTGTTGTTGTATTATAATCCATAATGTTATAATTGCTTGATTAGGAAAGAGAATGATCATTCAAACTCTCACTGTTCTTTCTTCAGGTATTCGCTGAGAGGAGACACTAAGAAATATTTCTCTATTGGGAAGTACTCAGGAGAGCTCAAGACGGTCCAGGCTTTGGACAGAGAGGAGAACAGCACCTACACCATGGAAGTGGTGGCTGAAGATGGGCGTAAGAGATATTTTACTCCCTCCTCTTGCTGTGCATTCACTGTGGAGGGCTGTCAATTCATGTTGTTTGTTTGAATAAGCATGTCCGTCAAACTGAAGTCATTATACAGAGCAAGTACAAGAAGAAGATGCTATCAATGCGAGACATCTGGGGAAAATCAACATCTCTCGGCTTTCTCTCTTTCAAAATCATCAGTGCTGCCGAGACACTTGACATTTCAAAACGCTGTGACAGGCTCTATTCAGGATCAAATCTCATTTAAAAATTCTGGGCCACATCCACACGCCGTGAGAGAAATCTCAGACATTGTAACTAGCAGTGAATGAGTCACCAGCTGAGATGTTGTGGTGTGTGAACGATGTGTGTGTGGTATAGAATACCACATCATTCCTCCGCACCTGAACGTAGGGTGCAGATCAAAGATTTGAGGTGCGAAGGTCATACAGTTCACCCTCCAATTACCTTCTGCTCCCATCAGTGTGCTCAGATGAGAAATCAGTCCAGTCCTGAATGCTCAGTCACAAATGTTTACAGAGGAGAAAAAAGGAGAGAGATGAGATGAGAACCAACGATATGACTCTTGCGTGGTCTTGACTCTTGAGTGTTGAAGCAGGGTCAAAATGAGAGGGAGGGTATAAGAGCAGGGAGAAATAAAGAAACCATAGATGATAGACAAAAATAATACACACCTCGGTATCTGAGAGCTTCATTGTATTTTACTCTGGACTGCAGAAAGAGATGCATAAAAATAGACAGTAAGCGTTGGAAAGCTGTAAAAAGGAAATTATGTCAAATGCTTTACAGATATTTTTAAGTATGAATATTATATATATAATATATATATATCAACACAATTCCTTCAGTGTGATGTTTGATTGAGTATTGTCGTAAACTATAGTTAAAGGTGAAGAATGCAGTTTCTGCACTACTCATGTCACCTAGTGTAATTAAAAATAAAGTAAGGATTATTCTTATGCTTACAATATTATTTCATCTGGGGATTGATAGTAAACAGCTAACATGCGCCAAATCTTAAATTTAGCTTACCTGTCAAGAAGAAGCTTCATCTTGATTGAAACCCAAACATATCATTTAATTCATACATCTTTAAAAGCACCGCCAAATGTTTATGAGTCGTTTATTAGTGAAGGGGTCTTCAAAAGGGGGTCCATGAGCCCTAGGATGTACTTGGCGGTACCACAGGTGGTCTGCCAATTATTGTTTAATCTCAAACTATTTTGAGTGAAATTGCGTGAAAGTCTATTTAAAAAAATGTTAACAAAAATACAGTTTTAAGTTAACTAAGCAATTCTATATAGTTAAGAGACAAAAATTCAGGTCAATATATTAATGTCTTTGCTATATAGGTGTCATAACAAAATATGTTAATACATAAAAGTATGAAAATATGCATGTTTTTGCAGGACAGGCTTAAAATGCAAACACACGAAATTAAATTCCCCCTGAAATTAGTTGCAGTTTTATTTATCTGTTTTCTGGGGGCTCGCTTGTAGGTGTAGAGTTGTTATTTGCAAGATAAATATGTAAAGTTGGATATTCCTTTTCAAATCAGTTTTTATTGTTTTATAATGCTGTAGCTGGTTAAATGCAGACTGATTCCATTGAGCTTTGTAGCACTAATCTCAATCTGCACAGCCTTTGATACAGCTCTTGACCAGTATTTAGCATCAGGTTAATGTCTGTTTTAAAACATCTCCTGCAGTGAAGAGAGCGAAGAAACAGTGCAAGCAGCAGCTTAATCTAACAACATTTTAAATCCGCTGAACAACGGCTGAAGTTGTATATTTTTTATGAACAGTGTTTTAATAATTCATGGCTTTATCTCCTGAGCACAGTATAATAACGCTTTTGAGGCATGGCATATGGTGTGGATTCTATGTAGTTAATACTCTTAAAAGGATAGTGAAAAATGAAATTTTGTCATCATTTACTCACCCTTATGGCAGTCCAAACCTGAATGACTTTCTTCATCTGAAACAGAAGATATTTCGAAAAATGTCTCAGTCTTTTGTTGTGCATACAGTGAAAGTCAATGGTCACCAAACCTTTTTGGTTACCAACATTCTTCAAAATTTCTTCATTTTTGAGTGAGCCATCCATGTAAGAATAGCAACCATTTCCAAACAGCCTGATCACACCGGTGTGATCGTACGCGTTAAAGGGTTAATGATAGAACTTTAGTCATTAGAATTAAAACCATTTATGAATGCATATTTGTCATTTAAACTGAACTTCGGACTGGTGGTGGTACTTTTGGTCATTCAGTGTTTCTGTAAAAAAAAATACAAAAAATTGGGGGAGTAAAATCTGAGAATTTATTAGCCATTGGCTAATATTAGACATCATTTAGTTGCCCAGAGTAAGATTTAGTCGCATATGCGAGTGATTTACTCGCAATGTAGAGGGTTGAACATACTGAAATACACTAAATGCACACTAAGTACAGCTCAAGATGAAAATGATTAATACGTTCTGCCACCTCTTCTCTCCTTCAGGTAATTCCTCTTTGTCGGCCTCCACGCTGGTGACAGTGCACATTCTGGATGTAAATGACAACAGCCCAGTTCTGGTGGGCGATTACTCCTGGAAATACCTGTGCACACCTCGCTGGGAGGATCAGGCTCTGGTTCTGGCCTCTCGGGACAGCGATGGGCCCCAGCATGGAGGAAGGCTCAACTTCTCCCTCCGCAGTGACGCCACTGTCCGCCGCAACTGGAAGCTCACTCCTATCAATGGTTTGTCTCTTTCTTGACCCACTTCCAGCCCCTCTACGTATTGAATAAGTTGAATGTGACGTGACAAATCTCCCCTGTCGCCCATGAACTACGTGGCCTGTCTTTAAAGATCATTTTGTCTGTCAGTCATTTCAAAATTACATGTCAGACGATCTTAATTTGCCCAAACCTTCTATAATCACAATAGCACTGACAGGCCTAGTTACGTTGACCTCCTCAAGCAATGACGTCAATGTGGATAAAATTAGAGATTTGAAAAGAAAAAAACTGCTGTTCTGTGGCTGTAACATCTGTGCAGTCAAATTGAGACGTCATCAGAACTGGGTGTAATGCGTTCCACCTGCTGAATCACACACACAGTGCAGGTCTGGGGAAAAGAGCGTACTGACGAAGGAAATTGCCCTCCATGTCTAGTGTCTTCAGACGAATATGTGTTGGATGTAATAAGCGTAATGGCTTTCTTCCTGATAGCTTCAGGCGTCATTAATATGCCAAGCTCATGCCGGTGAGCAGGTTGACTTAGTTGCAGCGTCTTGAGTCACGGACCAGAATCCAATAGATTTTGATTCTGTTGTTCACTCCTTTTCTTTCACGCTCAATTTTTTTCTTCTCGGTCTGTGTCTAAGTTTTTCTCATGTTTTTTTTTTTTCCTTGTTGTTCATGGATAAAAAAGGCCCCCTCTAGTGACATGGGGTATTTATGTTGCCTTTAATTTATATGATCTCACAGCTGGGGCCGGTTGGTTGAGAGGCTAAAAGTGTACTTTCATTGACTTTTCATCTAATTGATCTTTAGACATCCAACAGTGAGTTTCTTTTTTTCACACTCACCTCTCTCTCTTCCTTTTTTACCCATCCAGCTTTACATGCTCCATCATGAAAGCGTGTCGAGAATGATGGTGAGGGATGACGTAGTCTGGCGTCTGTAGGTCTCAATTTATATTTCACCCTGAACCCCACCCCTATCCGGAATGCTGAATCCCTGACAATTTTCAAGCGACAGCTGAAAACTCATCTCTTTCGACGCCACTTGACTTCATCCTAAATAAAAAAAAAAAAAAAACTTTGTCTTTCTCTTTATTTATTCCTTTCCTTTTCTAGCTTGTACTTATTTGAACATTGCCTAAAACTTGGTATTACAAGCACTTCCTGTGTCTGTTTGCCTCTTTAAGAAGAATCGCTTTATGTATTCCCCAACTGTAAGTAGCTTTGGATAAAAGCGTCTGCAAAATGACTAAATGTAAATGAACACGTGTCTTTGCTTGTTTGATGTGTGTGTCCACTCATGACACAAGCACATCCACGTCTTTAATGTCTGATGGAGTTCAGTTCCTGAATTTGAATTAAGGATAAAAAAATAAAGATTCAAAATTGCAAATAAGATGTCATCTGCTTGCCTGTATTTAGTACACATCATCAGTAAGGTGTACACTGAATTTGATATTTTTAAAAATCACATCGTTAAGTGTTTTTCATGGTAATAGTTTTAGGATATCCTGCTGTTTTTAGTGATTGAAATACTGGCAGGTGCTGTATATGGATTGCACATGCCCAAAATATGAAGTCTGATCACATATATTTGTTTTTCTTCGTTTGAGAGGTGATCTAAATATTCAGGGCTTGAAACAGATGGAAAATTGACACGCTTGTGCTGCAGTTTTCCCGGTCTCCATGCCAGTCACGTGAATGAAAACTATGAATAGGCCCAATAGATAGTTGTAGTGTACTGTCTATATTGTGTAGAATACATTTCTTTTAAGTGCTTCCACCAGAAAGCTTTTGATGTGGAGGCTATGGGCAACATATTGGTCACCTCTGACGAGAGATATCTGTGAGAGATAATCCTGTACTAGTTTAGTACTGGTGACCCCCTTTAGTCCCCTGTTGACTAGCACATTAAAGGACTCTAGTGTCAAAGGACAGTAGTGGGGCTTCTTGGACCATTGATAAGAGTGAGCAGAGACTGATAACAGCCCCTTGTTTACTGGACTGAGTTCTTGCTTTTGCGTCACACGGCCAAATCCCGATTGGGCAGAGTGAGGAGTTTTCCCATAAGATTTACTCAGCAGCATTACACTCGACTGCTTGACTTAGTTTAATGTTTTGTCACCTAATTACTGTATTTCTGTTAATGTCAAGGGTAAATATTATAACTCGTATCAATAACTAGAGAAAATAATGTTTGTATGGACAAACTTTGATGCTGGCTTGGTTTAAAATAAAGTTTTAAGTTTGATGGTTATATAGATGTTATACAGCTAGCTAGTTGGCATTGAATGCAAGATTTAGCATGCTGCTAGCATTGTCTTAGTATGTTACTAACAGATTTTAACACATTACTAGAATGTTATAGCACATTGTTTAGCTGTTTTAGCACATTGCTAGCATTTTAACATGTTGCTAACCTGTTTTAGCACATTATTATCATGTTGCTAGCTAGGGATACTAACTTGATGATAGCATATTTTAGTGCATTGCTAATATTTATATTGTCAAGCCGACAGAGCAATAACATTGTTCTTTATGACTAATCTTTCATGGAAATGTAAGCTGGGATTTCATTTTTTTCCACAGACACCCACACCAACCTGTCTTTGAATGTCCCATACCTGCCTCCAGAGGTTTACATCGTATCATTTACCATCTCAGACAGCAGCTCTCCACCCAGAAGCACGTTCATCAATCTGCCAGGTAACATAGACGGACTAACATAGAACTGAATGAATGAAAAGAGAGCATGTTTACGTAAAGAACGAAACCATGTACGTCATTTCATTACATTCATACATTGCATTCACTAGCTGTCTGAACACAATGTTAAATGGACTCACTGGAGACTGTAATGTTCACTGGAGGTCACAAATGACATTTTTTAATTTAGATCTCTCACAATGTTCCCCCAACACATAAAGAACGCAATTAAGCCACATTTCCATGATAAAGCAAGCAGAGTCACGTCATTCACATTATTAACAATGTACAAATAAGCTTACTGACTGTTCAGCCGGAGGACATTTGTGAAACAATTTAGCACTAATGTAGTCAGTATCTATAATGATGGAGCCTTGTTTTCTCATACCGCTTACTGATGTGAGGTTGTGAGAATAGGTGAGATTTTTTTTTTCATGTTAAATCAATGTTTATTTAGATTTTGCCTTTTGCATATTCTCTGGAAGGTACATTGTAAAAAGTGGATTAATGCAGTTGAAGTTTAATTCATTTAAAAATAAATAAAACATGCATACAGGTTAATTAAAAAAATATTGGTCTTGAAAAGAACATTTAAATATGATTCATTCATATTAAATAACATTTTTTAATTGAATAAAAACAGATCGTTTTTATGTTGAGCATACTGTATGTGTATGTACATTATTTGACAACAAGGGGTTCTCAAGGGGGCCACAGGATGATTTAAAATTAATTTATTATTAATTAATAATTATATTAACAAATAAAACTTAATTAAAATGCTAAAAAAAACAAGATATAATCTAAAATCATATATATAGTGAATCATGTTTAATTTAATATATCAAGCAGTGTTGTTGTAATTACAGCAGACATAATTATCTTTGCAAATATGGGGGCCTTTGAGTCAAAAAGGTTGAGAACCAATGCTGTGTGTTTTTGTGTCTGCTTGGTCATGCATTCACATTCATTGGTTTAATAGATTCTCTCTTGAAACATCCTGTTCACACAGTCTCCAGTGATGCATGGCATGGCCACAGGTGCATGGCTCCTCTCTCTTTCCCTGTGTCTGACACTCATGCTAGTTTCCCACAAGACCTCACCAATGCAATCACCCTCACCTAGTGTTCCATAAATATGTCCTATTTTCCTTGCCCCTCTAATGCATTTAAAAAGAGCTCAATGGTCGTTTTTTCTCTCACAGTGACGGTTTGCCCATGCAATGTGAGAGGGAACTGTAGAACAGCACCAAAACAGCTTCAGGGCATGCCCACTATTCAGTCAACAGTGGGCATCCTGCTCGGAACTCTGGGAGTTATAGGTGAGACGTGTACACAGCTCATTCAGAACATCCTGAAATGATTGGAAACGGAAGAGGATAATACAATTTGCAGTTCCTGCAATCACATTTTATGTTCTTGTTTACAGGTGTCATACTGATTGTTATATTTGTGAGACTGTCCTACCAGAATTCAACACCACCAAACAAAGGCTGCCAGGAACGAGTGCCACTTAAAGTCTCTCTCTAACTTCTGAGAGTTTTTAGATCATTCGGTCATTTGGTCACTACAGTTTTGAAAGTAGCATCAACTCTGAGGGATTTCTCTGTTTAAAGTCTAGTTTGCTAACTTTTGATGCCATACGATTTTGGTTTTAGTGAACAGTAACATATTAGACACTATATATATACAGTATATATATAGATTAGTACCACTGTGAAGAATTCAAAACTTCTCTCTACATGTTATTTATTTGTTTTTAAGCTATGTAGTTACTATCTTTATTGCATTCGTACAGTAGTTTATAATAATTAGTGGGATCAATAAATAAATCAGTTAATTAATTTTCTTTCCTCTCTGAGTTGTGTGATCAATGAACTGAAATAAAGAAATAAATCTGAAAACAAGCTCTGTTTGATCACTCGTATACACTGAGGTAAACAAAGTTAATTAACTTTATGAGACCTTCAGAAATAATTTTCTTTATATTTCTGTTATTTATTTGAATGCAATCTACTGTAATTAGAATGTCTTGTTTACAATCAAGTAGATAGACACAGTACAGTGCCATTACAGTACAGTACACTCACAATACAGTAGTGGCAATTAAAATGTTTGGAATGATAATTACATATTTTTTTCCCTCTGGCGTATGATTGATTTAGTTCAAATGTAATAAACAGGCTCTGTTTGGTCACTCATATTAATAGAGAAGGGCAATTAAAATGTTTGGAATGATAATTACATATTTTTTTCCCTCAGGCGTATGATTGATTTAGTTCAAATGTAATAAACAGGCTCTGTTTGGTCACTCATATTAATAGAGAAGAAAATAGACTGACATTGAGAAAGCAAGAGAGAGCTTAACCTCATTCATGTTTTTTCAGGCCATCTTCAGGCCTTAGAGATGGAGAATAATCATCCCATCCCCTGGGATAATAACCAGGCTGAAACAGTTTCACATTTAGTGAGACAGGAAATATTACCCACAATCCCTTTTAGCCAGCCATCTCCTGTTTATGTTGAGATGACACTGGCGAACGTGACCCAGATGACCTTACAAGTATGCTATATATAGACATTGTGCGCCAAAAATAGCCACGCCGCTGAGTGACGCCAAACAGCAGCCTTCCTGCTACGACTGTAAACGAAGCCTGTTTGGCATCGAATGTATAGCAGGCACTATTACGTTCTGCTCATGTTCCCAGCCTCAGGTGCTCTTTTAACATATCGGTAAGCTTGTCACATTGCCTCATGCTCTTCTAGTCATGTTTCTGCTAAATCTTGCCACGAGGACATCATTCACAGGCAACAGATGAACAGTGGATTCTCTCAGCATCTCTTTCATGAGTATTCTGCTATTAAAGCATAGAATCATAATATCACATCCAGGGTTGCTCATTCCTCCGGGGTGTAAGGAAAGAATTGTAATGTCCAAAAACAACATGCTGATTATTTACCTTCAAGCAGAGTTCCCGATACAGACGTTTTCAGGATGTTCCCTAATGTAATCTTAAAAATACAACATGTACGCAAATACTACAAAATGTGAATTGCTTTTGGAACTGTCAACACATTATTTTCCTACGAACAACCCCATGAGGGTTATGAATGGTTATGGTTGCGTATTTTTGAAGGGCAGCAGCCCAAAAGAATGTTTACAAAAAGACCCAGTCATTCGTAGGTCAAGCCTAATAATACTGTGAAAGGCAGGGTCTATATTTAGATTCTCTGGCCTTGTTTTAGTTCTCTTATCAGATCGGTACAGCTGGCTAACAGGTCAGATTAAACTATCAACCAGCTGAAACTGTGAGCTTTAGCTTTTAACCTCTGTCAAAATGTATGTACATTTTGCTACAAAGAGGAAATACAGACTGAAAAACAGGGTTTTGCAAAACTCCAAAAACTTACATATACATAGATCACAGCAGGTTCCAGCTGAAATTAATACTAGCGGCAGTAAAACACCAAAAATGTTTTCCTGTTTATATAAATTATGATCACAGGGTAAAACATTAATAAAGACGAATTTTTGTTTGGTTCCTACAGAACAGTAGTTGAACAATATATAGAACAATACTATGTTATGATCTGAAAACACTTTTATCATAGTGCATAACTGACCCTTCGCAAAGCCCCGCCCCCCTTCATTACTGTTGCTACATTCGACAAGTCATGGTGCTCTCACGCCACACATCACGTTCTCACGCTGTGAAAAATACACTGCGGAGCAAAGTGGAAACTGACAATCTGTCAACAGACAAGACAGAGCAGGTAACTTTTGGTATGAAACAAAGTCTCAGCTTTCAAATTGGGTAATTTTTTATGAAATTCAAACAATAGTTACCATTTTGTGACTTTTTAATGTTGTAGTGCCTTAGTTCAAACGGCAGTGAACCGATCATCTCTTCCTCTTTACTGTAGTATGAAATAAACATGAATAAACATCAGAAGGTATCCTGCTTCAACCGCTATACACACCATTTTTCAAGTTAAGCCCACCGACATTAATCTTCTCTCCTGACTGGTTTGTTTGTTGGACAAAAATGGCATCATGATTGGTCACATGGCCTTTCAAACAAATTCCCTGCAAAGGGTCAAATTGAATTCTAACATATTTTGGCACACCTCCATATACTTTTCTGACAAGCTTGCTTAGTAGCTCACCTGGTACAGCATTGCACTTGTAATGTGTAATGCTTGGGTATGAGTCCCATAAAATATGACATGGATCACAATAAAAAAAAAAGCTTAAAGGCTTTGTAGAAGCAAGATAAACTGGCATGGATGTTTCAGGAAATGTGTATTGATCTTATGATTACTTATCGGTAGGGTTTAGGTGGAACATTTTTTTCAGATACAGTATAGCATTAACCTTTTAGCACCACACAACAGTCATTTCATTTCCAAATTGCTTTTAACTCCACTCACTGGACATTTTCCACTTTAATCGTGTCACTAAACGTGCAAGAAGCAGCTATAATATCATTTTGCAGAAATGTCCACAGGCACGTTTTTTCCAATGAAGCTGGGTTAAAAAAAAATCTTTCTGCACGAGTCCTGTATAGTGATTTGCCAAATGTCTCAGTCAGCTGTAAGTCCTGCTTCTATTCTTGGCCAGGAAGAGTGTAGCTGTGATGTCTACATGAGACATATAAACACGTTTCAGGGTGATGAAGTGCCTGTGATGCTGTTGGTTTGCAGAAAATGACTTTGTGGAAAATATTTGTCATTTCCAGAGCTGGAAAGTGTCCCCTTTCTTCCATTTCGCACACTTTTCCAGAGAGTGTAAAGGCTCACAGCGCAACGCAGCTCTTATCGTTTGCTGTTTACACATGTGGAGGCTGAGACTGGTGACCTGAAAGCGATGCCACAGTGAACAGGCCAGCATGAAGATTGGCCATTCTTGCCCCTGCCAGTTTCACCCTTCCACACAGGCCATGTGCTCACACTTGGGCAGGATTCAACATCAGCAGTGCACTGCATCTTTCTATTTATAATCCTTTTTATCTATCCAAAATGAGCCAAGTGTTTGCCTGCCTGATTAATTTAATAGGGCCTCTCTCCACTTTTCCCTGTCGACCCATCTTGTTTACCGCAGCTGAGATTGGAAAAGGCGAGTGAAGGTTAGCCGTCTAAATCGGAGAGGCCTCCTTCAACCAGAAAAACCTGTAATTGTTTTGATCTGATGCATATTTAATCTTGCCACATTGAGTGATGCAATCTCCAGTGGAGCTTTGTGAAGAGGGACAAGCATGAAATCCAATTTAGTCAGTGATTCAGATTCAGATCGCCCTATTGCACCCTGCAGCACAACCTCATGTGGCATATTCATCCAGTTGTCCTCTTCAGCATTTACATTTTCATTACACAATAATAGTGTGCTTACATACTTGAGACTTAATGTCACATTTTATTACTGTTACCTCTCTGATAACACTCTGGTAACTTGTATCACTGCATACAAGGTATGCATAGGTAACAATGTTACCTATGGTAAATTAAGGTGATCTGAAATTAAAACTGGGGGCATTTCTATTTCAGCAGTCAAAATAAAATTAAAATGTCCAATGTTATTACCTGAATTTAAAAAGTCAAGACAATTTCTACATCTGTATTATGACCATTATCAAGTGTAATGCTACGATGAACTATGGTATCATTGCAAAGGTTTTGTGTGTGATTTTTATCAGCATCTCACGCAGTGAGCATCACGGGCCTCATTTATAAAATGTTGCGTATAAACAGTCCTAAATTTGTTCTAAGATCATTTCTCAAAAGTGCCTAAGTGCGATTCAGAGAAAATGAACGTGCTCACAAAAACAAGTGCATAAGCCTCTCTTCCAGGTGTGACATTTATAAATCGCAAATGATCTTGAAATTGTGCGCAGCTGACTGGTGTCAGATCTCC
>NW_015558795.1:251078-251483 GCF_001515605.1 Sinocyclocheilus anshuiensis | reverse complement strand
AATTTTGCGTAAAAACCATCCTAAATTTGTTCTAAGATCATTTCTCAAAAGTGCCTAAGTGCGATTCAGAGAAAACGAACGTGCTCACAAAAACACGTGCATAAGCCTCTCTTCCAGGTGTGACATTTATAAATCGCAAATGATCTTGAAATTGTGCGCAGCTGACTGGTGTCAGATCTCCGTCTTGTAAACGCCCCCTAATTAATATCATTACTATATAAAAGATCACACGCCAATATCCGAATTTCTGTGCTTGAGAATGACAAGCACAAAGAAAAAAAAAACTTTACTGAGTCTGAAATTGAGGTCCTGCTGGCGGAGGTAGAGGTTCGTGCGGGGACGCTTTTTATTTAACAATGTGTAATTATTCTGTGGACAAACAATGTGTGTGTGGTTATATTTTTT
>NW_015558795.1:243409-250877 GCF_001515605.1 Sinocyclocheilus anshuiensis | reverse complement strand
ACCAAGAGCTTGTAACACTCCAAAGAGAAAGAAAAAATTGAAATCGCATCATATGACCCCTTTAATAATGTGTAATTAGTCTGTGGACAAACAATGTGTGTGTGGTTATATTTTTTTTCTATTGACTATTGTCAAAATTACTACTTCTAGAAACAACAGAAATAATAATCATAAAAAAATAAATAATAATAGTAATTATAAAACAATTAGGTTTCCAAAAGTAAGAATAAACTACGAATTCAAGCGAAATTTTCAGTCATCTTATAAAAGGGACATTCTACCAGAAATGTACATTATCTGTCCTTGACTTGTTACAGTGAATAAAAAGTATTACATCCAAAAAATGTCTAACACTGACTGATGGTTGATTTCTGTGAGTTGTTCTGTAAAGGAATATGTCATTCATTAGGTTCTCAGATATTTTTTTATTTATTAAAAACACTTTTGAAAATTACAAATCCTGTCCTTGTCCTTGTCCTCAGCCAAATTTGACCCACAGCTTTCATAGGTTTGTTATGCTAAAAACTGTTATTTAGAAAAAACAAGTTTAAGTTGTTATCATTCACATCAACAATGGCATTGTTGTTTTTTATTACCTTTATTGCATATAATATGTATTTAACGCATGCCATAGTAAAACATTATTTGAATAAATAGACGTTAAACTGTAAATCGGAAGCTTTTTATGCTCATCAACAAATTTTTTGAATTTTATCCCTCATTTACCTAGGCCTATGTAGCACTGCACTTTGTATATTAATTATATTTCAATACATATGAAGAGTTTATTTGCAAAAACAGATAACTCCATTTTTAACAATTCTCTGAAATCATGTTTTTTCATTGTGCATTCCAATTAATCTCAATCAAACTTTAGTTGGGTTATTTTGATTAGGTTAAAAAATAACTAATAATTACAGCTAACTAACACAATAAAACACAATAAAAACATGGTTACATAATAAAAAACATGATTTTTGACAATTTCAAAAAACTGAGTTATCTGCTTTTGCAAATAAACTCTTCATATATAGATGTAATTGTCATCTATATAAGCTTTAGGTAATGATGACTGTAATTATTCCAATTCATACAGATACCATGGTAATATCTACATTATTACCTAGGAAATTACATGCAATTTCCGTTATTACCATGTAATTTCCTAAGTAATAAGGCCGATATTACCATTGTATTGCCCTGTTATTACTGAGCTGTAATATTATGTGGTACCACAGTTACTTTACTTTGTGCTATTCAGTTAAATGTCTATACATTTGCTGTATCATAGTAAAATATACTTTATATATTATGAAGTTATATTTATATTACACCCGCGTACGCGTAGCACAACACGGGGTTATTATTTTCACTCCTGTCTGAGTTTGTGCTATTCAAGTTGGTAGTCCTGTCACACAGGAAATTATGTTATAAAAATGTAATATTTGAGGAAATATTGATTAATTAATCTCTGTAACTCTGTAGATGAAGGTTGGCGTATATATCCACTACTATGTTTTTGAAAAAATCTCCTATGTAAAGGCAGTTTTTTTACAACTATATGAGTGCCTGGCGGGGTATTCTGTGATTTTGTGTACTACAGTTGACCGAAAAGTTGCTTATATTTCTTATAGAAATTACAAAACCATGTTAGATACAATCAGGGACATGTGACCAATAAGAAAATGCTATTTGTATCAAAGAAATTCATTAGGAAACCATTCTAACATATACAAATTTGTCTGTGACAGGGCCTGACATTTTAGGGGTGAAATGCGTATAAAAATTTATTTATTTCAATCATAAAAACATGCTGAGATGGCATGATATGTGTTTCATATAGATTAACATGTTCTCCATATGACTCAACGTTCAGATTTAAGAATAAGATATTTTTTTCACCCAAGATTTTTACAAGTGGAAATGTACATTTCTGGTAGAATGTCCCAAAAAGTGAGCCATCCTACGTTTAAAATCACTTGCTATGACAACTAATAAAAAAGTTTAGTATCAAGAAATTCTTGCAAAACTTTAAAAAACATTATTGAAAGAAAAATTGGACGTTTCATGTCATAATAAAATAAATTATTACACGATTATGGTTTCCGGTCTGAAAAAACCTGCATGTGATTTGGCATTTCTTTATATTAACACAGTTTACTGATGCTGCTCAAATGTGCCATTAATGTACTGACACAAAATATATAGTGTATTTTATACAAATATAACTGATGTAACTGACAAAAACAAAGTTTAAGACTGATGTCTCTATTCATTTTCACAGAAGCAAAGCAGCAGATGTTATAAATCAAAACAGTTAACAATGTTATTGAATATAATATATTAAAACCGTTATTGCACAACATAGGCCTATAGGCTACATAGGCTACACAGACAAAACAGTCGGAGATGCGTTTATGCATTTTTTTTCTATTTTACACACTAGTAAATCAAGACTTCGCAAGTTCTCTTGTAGAATAAAATAATAATAAATAAACAAGTGTACAGTAACAAGTAAACTGTGTACAGAAAGCGAATAAAGAACTCTCAACATTAGGCGACTAATAAGGTCAGTTTAATCTAGCAAAAACTCCCGTTAATAACAAATCTGACTACACTGCACAATTAATCTCTTACACTGCATCTGTGTTCTTTATGATGAATTCGGTGCTTGCACGTACACCGGTTTTATTATTATTGCAGCTTAGATGTTCAAATAGCTGCAGTACTCTGACTTTGCCACAAGGAAAAGTGCGTACGCCTGCTCAGACCCTGACGTGACGGTAAGTAGGCCTACTTTTCCACGTCAAAGACCGTTTTTAAAAATATGAACGTTGCCGTGGATTTTAGCATACGCACACTCTAGATCAAATCTGTGCGTACGCACATTTTATAAATGAGGCCCCACATTTTAAAATACAATTTTAAAAAATGGAAAAAGAAAAAAGAACAGCACTAAATAAGATAACATGATTATGATTCCTGATTGAAAAAAGTAATTAGTCAAGGTAAATAAATGACACAACAGCACAACTTAAAGCTGCTATAGTAATCAGTGCTCTCTGTTGGTCCAAACAAACACCTATGATCTCTGTTGTCAAACTCCTTTTTTGACTCTGTAGTTACAATAGTTATCATTTTCCTAATTTGGTGTTCCCCATTAAAAATGACCAGTCTTTTAAAATTGCATGTAAACCAATGTTATGCTCGTCATGCTATATTACCAAATCTTGGATTCAATATTTTTGTTAACTTAACAAAAATGTTATTCCTTGTATGAGCAAAAATTTCTGATTTTCTCATTTCTGTTTTTCTGATGGTAGCCTACATTTAGCATAGTCTGTGAACAGAATCACATCCTCTGTTCTGCACAGTTAGCACCAGTCAGGCACATGAGATATTTAGGCTACTCTGTGACATGCTGTGAGGCATGTACTTTTGTGTTTCCGTACTGTTAGATTTTGCAACTACGTGAATGCCAGATCTAAATTTATCCACCTGACTGGCCAGCACTGATAACAGAAGTAATGCTTACTGGCACTGGCGCACTGCAGGGGTTGTACTGGGTCCTATAGATGCAGATCACAAGAAAAAAAAGATATTCTCCATTCATTAAAATTATTTGAGATTCAGGAACCTCTCTGATTTGTGCATCTCACATCAGGTCCCAACAGGTCATAATACACACAAATGTCTCATTAGAGGGGCTAGTTAATGGAGTACAGTATTTATGATATTGACCTTAGTTCATTTAATTATTTTGTGATTCTGTGATGTTTTAAACATTAAATAAAATGATTGTGTGTATATGTGTATATATATATATGTATATATATGTATATGTATATGTGATGAGTCTCCTGCTCTTCCTGCTACGGCCGGCCAGTGGGTGTGTCTAGGAGACTCATCAAGAGAACGATGTCCACCTGTTCTTCCTGCTATAAGAGTCGTGGCTTTGTTGGTGTGGGGATGGCCTGGTTTGCTCCCGATTGCTTTGTGTTTGTTTTTCACTTTTCTTCCAATGCCTACATTTTTGTCTATAGGCCTCCGGAACCAGTTCATAACTTCTCAACACTGCAGCCTTAACCGCCTGATAATCAGCTGCATCCTCTACACTAAGAGAAGAATACGCCTCTTGGGCTCTACCTGTAAAAACAGATTGCACCATAAGCGCGCGCTCCTCATCTGGCCAATCTCGTGCATCCGCAACACGTTCGAAAAGTAAAAAGAAACGCTCAACATCTTTTTCATCAAATTTAGGAATCAACTTCATATTACCCACCAGATCAAATTTCCAAAAAGCCAAATTACGCTCCCCTCCACCATTAACAGCAAGCCTACCATCCCTTATTAAATCCAACCAATAGCGTTCTATTTCAAGCTGTTGTTGCTGTAACTGGACTTTAGACAACTCGATGCGATTTTGCGCTTCTAACATTTTTCCTAAGGATTGGTCGCTATTTCAAACGCTGGTTTACAGTGTATAAAAACCCGCTGCAAGTAACTGTATGAAGATCCTATAAAATTCATTTGGTTAGCCAAGATAAACGTTTAAAAGACAACATTAAAACCTTAATAAAGACCGAGTTAATTGAACACGGCGTTTTAGAGTTTCAAATTGTAAGAACAGGTGGACATCGTTCTCTTGATGAGTCTCCTAGACACACCCACTGGCCGGCTGTAGCAGGAAGAGCAGGAGACTCATCACAATGTGTATATATATATGTATATATATATATATATATATATATATATATCTGTAGATAGATGTAATTAAAATGTAACTATACAAATATAGATATAATATAGAAGTTTAAGATTTGTTTTTCTAAAGCTGTGAATATATTTTTATATTTCTGTGTAAGCCCAAACGTACAAAGACATTTCATTTACAAAAATCAGCTAATATGATCCACTAATGAGATTAGGTTTTCATTTCCAACGAAACTAAATTTAAAACCATAATAAAGAGGCATATTATACTGTCTGAATAGTCACTACATTTGAATTTGAACCTTTATGAATAGCATTAATGTTTTGCCTTTAGTATAAATATGAGTAGTATTAATGAAATTCAGATGTACTACATTGGCCATTACTGTCACGTGACCTAACAGCGTCAGTTGCTTCGCTTTCAGAAAAACAAAAATGTGCAGGAACTATAGGCCTGTATTTATAATGTTATGAAGGAAATGTGCGTTATTTGGAAGAAAGTCGAGGTGTGACTGACTTTAGCCTACTAATTCCATTAGAGTATTGCTCTATACAGTGGATCCCCCGCTGATATCACCTACTGATATTAGGTTATGATAGGTAACAATTTCCAGTTAGGACAGGGTTAGGGGAATATAAGCAAGAAATTTAATTTAAATAAATCGTTCCTGAAAATTAATAATAGGAATACAGAATTTAGTGTAAGCTACATACCTACAAAAAAACTACGATTCTAGAAATACTGTCCTGAAGCTGCAACCTTTCCAGGAATGGCTCGTGCTACTCGTATAGTAAGAAATATGCCTTCAGAACAGAACAAATAACTTTCCTAATGAGGGAGTCATTTAATCATTTACTTAACTGATTCACTCAAAATGATTCATTCAAGAACATATACCACTATAGTGTTTTTGTTCGAAGATTCGGTTGATTCTGCTGTGGATCCACTTGGAACTGTTTTTGTCTGCAGAAGCAAAAATGCACAAAGGAACTGTCAATTGCGTCTAATGGTAAGTTTATGGACATCTTGTTTATTAAACTTCTTGTTGTATAAAACAGTCGTGCTTTTGGCCTTCAGTACAGCTGTGATTGCCTGCGTGATATTGCTTCAATGCTGCTATTTGCCAAGGCTCATTCCCAAACTCAAAGCTGTTTAAAGTGTTTCAAAAAGAGCGAGAGCCTTTAATTTGGCAAACAGACACCTACTATGATATTAAAGCAAAGTATCACTTTTTAAAGGAGACACTATAATGTTAAATCCTGTGCATGTACAGTGATAGCTAAAGCACTCAACAATATATTTTAGATATTTATGAATTATGGTACAAATGTGAACTTTTCTGCATAAATGTACTATGTCAGGCAGGTTAATACTGCAGCTATGGGGTGTTGACTGTAATAGAGGTCTTTAGCAGCGGCTATTAATGTACTACAGTTAAAAAGACTCACTTCAGAGCCACTTCAACCATTATTTGTTAGGCTACACGTGCAAGTGCTTGAATAGACTGAGGGTTGGAGTGACATTATAAGCCAAAAGCCATGACGGTGAACCTCTGCATTGGTGTGTATTTTATCTTTTTCCTATTTTAAAAATAAAATTACATTTTCTTGTCTTGTCAGCCTGATGCTCAATATGTGGACCCTTATTATTATTTGTGTCATAACGACACTGCAGACTTTATAGTTCAAATAATGAGATTGTAGATGCCATTTGCTGTGATTTAGGTGGCTGTGTGACTTGCTATTTTCAGAAAGAGGTCCTGTTGCTTAAAAATGCCTGCCAGCTAATGGCCCTAGTTATCGCTCAAAGAAAGCTACAGACTTGGGGCTAATAGAATAGACCTTTCTGTTATTGCATTACGATGTCGGCTAGTTGCTGCTCAGTGAAAATGCTGCCTGACCATTCTAAATGCATTAAAGTGAGTTTACACTGTGGAGAATTCAACATGCTTTACATATCAGATGGTCTGTCTTTGTTAAGATCTCTAAATGACAGCATGTTGAACAGAAGGGTTGACTGTACAACAGTACCGCCTATGCAGTGACAGTACCTATTTCATAACGTTCATGCAATCTTTGATAGTTGCTGTTTACATTTATTACATAGCTCTTTGAAATATTGGAATTTTTTTCTTTGGTCAATTTTGGCACTGAGCAGTCAGATTTTTCCTAATATTCACTGTTATCCATGGCAATGCTGACTTTTTATTCTGACTTTTTCCTCACAATTGTGAGTTTATATTTCATGATTCAGACTTTTCTTTTCAGAATTGAGTTTATTTCTAGCAACTGCTACAGACTCCGACTTCTGAGATATAAACTTGCAGTCAGTTCTGTTAAAATAAAAGAGTCTCTGAGATTGTATCTTGCAATTATGAGAAGGCAAGAATTGTGAGATACTGTATAAACTCAGAATTGTGAGGGGGAAAAAAGTTACAAGTGTAAAATAAAATGTGTTTGTTTGTTTTCCTGTGGTGGAAACAATCGTCCATAGGTCTGGGTCTAAAATAGTCCACTTGACATCAGTGATACAACCTTAATGTTATGAAGCTACGAGAATACTTTTTGTGCACAAAGAAAACAAAAATAACTTTTTTCAACGATTTCTTCTCTTCCGTTGAATAAAGTCGTTATTTTAGTTTTCTTTGTGCACAAAAAGTATTCTCGTAGCTTCATAACATTAAGGTTGTATCACTGATGTCAAGTGGACTATTTTAGACCCAGACCTATGGACGATTGTTTCCACCACAGGTAA
>NW_015558795.1:239635-243173 GCF_001515605.1 Sinocyclocheilus anshuiensis | reverse complement strand
GTGAACTTTTCTGCATAAATGTACTATGTCAGGCAGGTTAATACTGCAGCTATGGGGTGTTGACTGTAATAGAGGTCTTTAGCAGCGGCTATTAATGTACTACAGTTAAAAAGACTCACTTCAGAGCCACTTCAACCATTATTTGTTAGGCTACACGTGCAAGTGCTTGAATAGACTGAGGGTTGGAGTGACATTATAAGCCAAAAGCCATGACGGTGAACCTCTGCATTGGTGTGTATTTTATCTTTTTCCTATTTTAAAAATAAAATTACATTTTCTTGTCTTGTCAGCCTGATGCTCAATATGTGGACCCTTATTATTATTTGTGTCATAACGACACTGCAGACTTTATAGTTCAAATAATGAGATTGTAGATGCCATTTGCTGTGATTTAGGTGGCTGTGTGACTTGCTATTTTCAGAAAGAGGTCCTGTTGCTTAAAAATGCCTGCCAGCTAATGGCCCTAGTTATCGCTCAAAGAAAGCTACAGACTTGGGGCTAATAGAATAGACCTTTCTGTTATTGCATTACGATGTCGGCTAGTTGCTGCTCAGTGTAAATGCTGCCTGACCATTCTAAATGCATTAAAGTGAGTTTACACTGTGGAGAATTCAACATGCTTTACATATCAGATGGTCTGTCTTTGTTAAGATCTCTAAATGACAGCATGTTGAACAGAAGGGTTGACTGTACAACAGTACCGCCTATGCAGTGACTTCATAACGTTCATAACGTTCATGCAATCTTTGATAGTTGCTGTTTACATTTATTACATAGCTCTTTGAAATTTTTTCTTTTTTTTCTTTGGTCAATTTTGGCACTGAGCAGTCAGATTTTTCCTAATATTCACTGTTATCCATGGCAATGCTGACTTTTTATTCTGACTTTTTCCTCACAATTGTGAGTTTATATTTCATGATTCAGACTTTTCTTTTCAGAATTGAGTTTATTTCTAGCAACTGCTACAGACTCCGACTTCTGAGATATAAACTTGCAGTCAGTTCTGTTAAAATAAAAGAGTCTCTGAGATTGTATCTTGCAATTATGAGAAGGCAAGAATTGTGAGATACTGTATAAACTCAGAATTGTGAGGGGGAAAAAAGTTACAAGTGTAAAATAAAATGTGTTTGTTTGTTTTCCTGTGGTGGAAACAATCGTCCATAGGTCTGGGTCTAAAATAGTCCACTTGACATCAGTGATACAACCTTAATGTTATGAAGCTACGAGAATACTTTTTGTGCACAAAGAAAACTAAAATAACGACTTTATTCAACGGAAGAGAAGAAATCGTTGAAAAAAGTTATTTTTGTTTTCTTTGTGCACAAAAAGTATTCTCGTCGTAGCTTCGTAACATTAACGTTAAACCACTGATGCCAAACTGACTCTTTTATCGATGTCTTTCTTAACTACGTTTCTGGGCCTTGAATGTGGTAGTTCCATTACTGTCTATGGAGGGTCAGAGAGCTCTCGGATTTCATCAAAAATATCTTAATTTGTGTTCCAAAGATGAACGAGGTCTTACGGGGTTGGAACGACATGAGGGTGAGTAATTAATGACATAATTTTCATTTTTGGCTGAACTATCCCTTTAACTTTGTGGCCAATACTAGGCTGGTATGACCCCAAAGAGTCTCCTCTCTATGTATTATCAAAGTATGTCAGAGTTTTACTCTTTAAAGCGTAATCAAATTGGAAATCATTCACTCAACAAAACTTATTTTTATTCATTATTCAGTCTAACTTAGTGACATTCAGCTTTAGTTAAAAGCATACCGTTTATTCTCTTTCTATTGAGACTGATGACATAAGCGCCAACACTGGTGACATAAGCGCCAAACACAGTGTGGCTGTTGTGATTGGCTTGATTCTAACATAAAGGCGTGATCACACGGCTGGAGAAATAGTTTGGCGTGATTCATAGCCTGGCTGAAAGCAGCGAATCAAAGATATAGCCTATGTGAGAGCACAACACTACCCAAACATAATAGCCTCATTACTTGTTGTATTCCACATTAGTAGGCAGACATTAGTTTTGTTTAAACCTTTTTATAGGCAGTGATGCATAGTGAATAACCCTACTCAAAAGGTGATCTTAATGTTAAAAAAGCTAAATTATCCTATTCTTCTGTACCTTGAATATGAAGTTTGATTTTTCTGTGGGCACATCCGCTGCATTGTCTCGGTTGTCACAGAAAGAGCGCAACTCTGGGGCTTTAATTCAGATTGATTCTCTTTCTTTTCCCTTTTGAACGACACGCTATTTTGTATGTCATTCTCTTTTGTGCTGAAGATATCCTGCTGAGCAAAACTAGCACTTAAATAACTGCGTTTATCCACACCTTTTGACAGTGCGCTCAAAAAGTGTCCTTCTGCAAAATGAAACGCTTCATTCCAGACTGTCTGCCAGACATCAGACTAAATTATTTTGTGCACCATGTGACACAGAGCAAGGCTGAAGTGCTCAGGACAAATACAGCTCTGTCCTCAGATCAATGTGTGTATTTTTCACTTCATATTGATACTTTTCATCACTCTTTCCTGAGCGAGCCAGATTGTAGAAAGCAACAGCATAGCCACATACACACACTGGCCGCTCTGTCTGGCCGGTGGCAGTGAAGCTCTCTGGGCTCAGTCTTATTACAGTCATATGCCCAGTCGCCTACACGAGCCGCCCACTGTCTGAGTATTTACTAGGTGGTGTGAACGCAGGCCATCACGAGAAGACATATAGCTGCCATGTATGGGATTACTTCCACTACACTGAGCACATGTCGGCCAAGTGTATTATCATTGTGATATTTTCCACACTGGTTATTACGTGCCAATAACACACTGATTCATTCTTTATTATTCTGTGTGATTTGGCAATGTGCGATTTCAAAATGATTCAAGATGGAGCAGTAGTATAAAACGGCCATTTACAGTTAATTATGTCATGTACTGCATGAATTTGAATATTTTATAGAAAGAATTTTGGGATAGTTCACCCCAAAATGAAAACTGTAGCATCTATTCACCCTTATGTCACCCCTGTATAATAAAAGTCAATGGGGTCCAAAACACCATTGGTACCCATTTACTTTTTTATATAAAAAAGAGTGCCACAAGGATCTGTCCAAGGTCCTCTGCTATTTTCAATATACATGTTAATATTATTAGAAAATACAGAATTAGTTTCCATTGTTATGCTGATGATACTCAAGTATATATCTCAACAAGACCAGATGAAACTTCTAAATTATCTAAGCTAACAGTGTATTAAAAATGTAAAAGATTGGATGACCAATAATTTTCTCCTAAATCTAGATTAAAGACACATCTCTTTGGCCAAGCATTCAAATAATGCATCTCATAATCTTGTACTGCAGTTATAGCTGATCAAATGCACATTATTATTCCTTAGCTTGGGTTAAACAAATCAGTCTTGCTTGGTTGGATCAGCAGCTACGCTAAATATGTCTCTATTTGTTTCTCTGTTTTTGCGTAACTAGGAATTACACAAGCTTCAGTCTGGATCCAGAACACCTGAGAAGAGATG
>NW_015558795.1:229824-237656 GCF_001515605.1 Sinocyclocheilus anshuiensis | reverse complement strand
TAATAGTGTTCATCGTCTGTTTGATTACGTCATTAACTGAATTTTACCGTACATTTCTGCCATATGTACGTTAATTTGACGTAGTCATGACTGACAAGCTACTACTAAATATATTGTAGAAACTTAATTTTCTTTAAAGCTGCTTTGCAACAATTTGTATCACGAAAAGCGCTATACAGATAAACTTGAACTGAATTGAATTGACGTGAGGGTGAACAACTAGTGATACAGTTTCACAGTTTTATGGACAAAAACAGTTCAGAATTGTTTCTTTTGGGTTTCGCAGGGGAAAAAATGACAGAATTTTCAGTGTTGGGTGAACTATTGCTTTAATTATATAATACAACATCATCTTGTTGTCGTCCACAACAGTGTCGTTGTTGTTGTTAAAGACAGTTCACCCAAAAATGAAAATTCTGTCATTAATTACTCACCTTGATGTCGTTCCAAACCCATAAGACCTTCATTTGTCTTCAGAACACAAATTAAGATATTTTTGATGAAATCTGAGAGCTTTCTGACCCTGCATAGACAGCAAGGATATTACCACATTCAAGGACCAGAAAGGTAATAAGGACATTGTTAAAATAGTCCATGTGACATCAGTGGTTCAACCTTAATTTTATGAAGCTATGAGAATTTTAATTTTTGGTTAAACTATACCTTTAAGTAAAACTGAAACTAAATCTATTAAAATAATTTTTATTCATTGAAAAAAAAGATGAAACAAAATAAAATATATAGATCAAAGACTTTAAAAACCTTTAAAAATGTTGCTTTGGTGACTAATAAAATAAGTTTAGTAAGATGAAGTATTAAAATGACTAAAAGTGAAAAAAGAAATAAAAATACATTAAAGCTAATTAGAAATCTAAACTATAAAACAACAAAAATAAGCAAAGTTACTAAAAAAAATACTACAAAATTAATAAAACATAACGTAAAATTAAAATTAGCAGTATAAAAATAATACTAAAAGAACACTGGGTTGCAACACCATTCAGCCTTTGTAATGATCATCTGTCTGTCCCCCATTAGAGGCCTTGAACCTTATGGCTCCCAAATGTGACAAGTAGAGGGCTTCAACTCAGTTTTTCCATTTGCTCAGGCCCTCCCTTTAAACAGTTGACCTCTGACCCTTTCATTTACGAGCGGGCAGGCTGAGAGCTCAACTGGGGAGTTTCGTTTGGTCTCCCACTGTGAGGGAACTATCAGTGGTTTTAATCTTGCTGTGCTCTTCCAGGAACAACAGCCCCGATGTGGCTGCATTAAAAGTTTAGACAAACCAGTTGGACAGCTGCTCAGCTTAGATCTCCTGTAAAGCCTGCCGGACCCTGCCTTTGCCTCCCTTCTAAACCCTGGAGACCAGCAGATGTCCCGCTCTCATCTATATGGTGGCTGCTCATCCACATGGACAGTGGTGAAAATGTCTATATAAGAACTACAGGCACTCCAAATTATAAAGCTAAATTATGAATCCATCAACTTTAATTTTAAAGAAGTTAATTCCATAAATTCAATAGACTACTAAATAAATCGGCAAAAGGCATGCAATCTAGCTATAAACATAAAACACCTAAATATCTACTGTAATGTTAGAAATTATAATGAAAAAAAAACCCCGCTATAGTGCACAAGTTATATGGATTACAACGATCCTTTAGTCCTTTTTGTAGCATTAGTGTTGTTGAACTCTTGTATGGAAAAATAGGGTATAGCCTATTTATTGTCCACGGAAGAAATAACAGTATTGGAATAGCATGAAGGTGATTCCACATTCATAATTTATTGTTTGACTGATTTATCAATTCCTTAATCAATGCTTTCAACCGTTTCTCAGTTGAGTTGCACAATGGGCTCCCACTGATGCATTATATTATATAATTGAACCATTATATTGAATGGTAAACTGCTCCTTAACCTGCATTAAACCATAGGCTATGTCTGTTTTCATTGAGATCAGCTGTTTCTCAAATAATCCTGTACAATACCTTGGACTGGCTGGCCATCCTGCATCCCATGCATAAGACTGGTTTTAGGTCACCTGTTATTTCAGCCGTAACCAAGGAAACACTGGAGTTGAAAAACAGAATAAGAGCCAGGAGTGAGTAACCCTACTCGCACCCCTTGATTTCAGCTGTGAAAATTGCCATGTACTCCTGTATCATGTTAGCAGGTGATAAGATGGTGGCTATTTTGTTGAGAACGTTCTCTGGAAACTTGAAAAATTGATTGCATTGACTGCACAGATAAAGACACAGTTGACAAGAGAGCTGGATGGAGATCAGCCAGAATCCATTTTTAGATTGCAGACAGCTTAATGTCACTTTGTTTGTGACTCAGAACAACAATAGATGGCATTTATGATTACTGTTATTTTATTTTATTTTAATTAATTAAAATTTGTGGCTTATCTTCTCAGAAATCTCTCATTCTGTCCTGTCAATTAAGATAAAATTTTAAGAAATGTATTTTTATTTACGTTTCACTCTAAAGAAACCACATCAGTCAGAATTGATAATTTCCCACTTCTAGTATTTGTCTAAATAAGTACTTTGTATTTGAAGCAGTATTTGAATGGAAAGAATGTGAGCAGCTGATTTGTCGCTAAGTTAAAATTGGTGCAGTTACGGTTACGACTGTTGGTGAAACACACGTGCAAAGGCTTTTCTCGCAAGGTGGTGCTTTCCAGCAACAAAGCCCTGGCGGACATGTGACCTACTGAATGGTGACTGGAAAGCATGCAAGTGCTACTGTCAGCAGCAGTGCATAAATAAAGCTAAAGATAGGGCCTCACCACCATCGCCACCAAGCAGCTATGCTTTTTATAGGGATGCTTTGATTTATAAAAGGCAGAGGGGTCTATTTTTTGACTAACCGGTCTTCTGATGGAAACTTCTGATGGATGCATGCTGACCCCATGGCCTGAGTGTGGCTGGGGTTTTGGGAGATAGTGCTTGGTGCAGAGTGACTGACACCATCCAGCATGAAATGCTATTGCAGTAATGGATTCCTGTGGTTGAGTTGCTCAAGGAAAACCTCGCAGTCAAGTAAGATGACAATATGACAGTGACAAGCTTGAGATTCATTTCCCGTTCATGGGGGAAAAACAACTTCTTTTTAAATGTACAAATCTTAGGTTGTACAGAACAGCTTTTACCCTTGTAAGGCAAGGTTTATTTTAGTATAATTGAGAAACTATTAGTTTTTATTAATATGTTTAATATTTAAAAAAAAAAATGAATTACATTTTTCTTAAGTAAACGTTTTTTCTTCTTCTTTACGTTTTGTGTTTTTTTTTTATTAGTTTTTGTTTCTTTTAAATATGCCTGTAGTTTTTATTGATTTTTATCATTATTAGTTTTAGTTTTGTACATCAAGTTAAATGAAAATTCCTTGGCGATTTGCTGAAATAAAATACTTATATGTTTATTTTATTTTTGTTTAGTTTTAATTAATAACTATAACAACCCAGGGGAGTGCACTTACTATCATATTTCCTTTTTGTATTAAGGCTTATTGATTCAATAGACAAAATATCATTAAATATGCTCAGTACTTAGTTATTAATAATAAAAGTTCAATTATGGCCCTTTCATTTAGTTAAAATAAGCAGCATTAAAATTAATACAATATATTAAACAGTTTAAACTCTGTGGATATACAATATTTCATAATGAACTATAATAATAACTACTAATTATTTAATGAACTGCCCAGCCATTGAATTAAATTAATTATTATTGTTTTAACAATTACATTTAAAAAATATGTGTTATGTAATTTACTTTGGCAGATACTACCAAAGCAACTTACATTGCATTGTATTTAGTAGTTCTAAGACAAGGTGTGAGGCTTATAGATTATAGACAAAATATTGTTAAATATACTTTATAAATAATAAAATTAAATAATAAGATAAAACAATAAAATAAAAATGGCTCCATTTACTTATAGTTAAAAATTATTCAAATGAATTATTACATTAAAGGGGTCATATGATGTCGAAAAGAACATTATTTTGTGTATTTGGTTTAATGAAATGTGTTTATGCGGTTAAGGTTAAACACATTAAAACACATTATTTTCCACATACTGTACATTATTGTTTCTCCCACTGATTTCTAGTTGTGTCCTCTTTTGGAAGGCCAAACAAAGTAGTTTTGCTTTCACAACTAAACACACAGCGTCACACACCGCGGCCTTGAGTGAGCGGAGGGCGGCGGGCTTGAGTGAGGTGCGGCTGGCAGATTCGATGAAGGAACATCCGGCGGGCTTGCGGCAACCACATGTGAGGACCTACTTTTATGAAGAATATCTCTTTGGATTTGAGACTTTAGTCTTTGCAACTTTACAGATCTTCTTTATGCACCAAGAGCTTGTAACACTCCAAACAGAAAGGAAAATTTGGAATCGCATCATATGACCCCTTTAAACCAATCAAAAACTTAAGGTGAAACAATGCCCTATGGACTTACTTAACCACTTAATTGATAATAAAATTTACTAACTACTAACTAACTACAAACTATTTAATTAATTGCCCAGCCATTTTTTTATAATATTTAATAGCAAGATTTTATTCTAATTACATTGGCAGACACTTTCAAAGTGACTTTTGTACATTTGTATTCATGGTATATATTTTATCAGTTCACATCTTCCCTGGGAACTGAGCCCATGGCCTTAGTGTTGCTTTACTGTTTGATCTGCAGGAACCTATTATATATTTCACACATAAACTGAACTTCTTAGTGACCTTTGGAACATCAAAACATGTATTGTATTGATATGTAATTAGTGGTTGAGAATGTGAGCACACTGTAATAGACAAGTGACCCGTGCAGTGGGAGACTGACCATTCTGACACATCTGAGTGTTGTTCTTTGGGTGAAAGGTTAATGTGATGGCATGTTCAAGAGGGCGGCTTTTCAACCGACAGAAAGCAGACATGGTGGCCACTTTGTTCTTCCCATTGTTGGGTCAGCCTGAGTGAATGAAACAGTCACAGAATTACAGAAATAAACTATATTCTCTATCTGGTTGTATGGCATGTACACACAACCATTTTTAAATGTGTGGGGGAGAGGGATTCATTTATAAATATAATCAGTGGGTTTAAAAGTGAGATGTCACTGCCTGTCTAATGAAGAGACGGGCAGATGGCTTTGAATCATTTCTAGTGAGTGCTGGTATTATAAGATTAGTAGGGCTGGGTAAAAAATCAATTTCTCGATTTTAATCAATTCAGATTTTTACGAAGCGATCGATTCTTAAATCCTAACAATCGATTAATGTAGCCTGTTTTCAGTTAATGAACGGAACATTGTAGCGCACCTCCCTTAAATCGCAATAGGCTTTGTTAATTTTGATATGAAACAAAGTCTCAAATTTCAAATTCTTACCATTTTATTACAGTATTAGAAATAAATGTAATTTTGGCATAGTTTAATGTGGAGTAACAGATCGCTGTAGCACCTCAGTTCAAGAGAAGCGGCAGTGCGTAGCGCATGTGAAATTATCATCTCCTCCAGCAGCAGTTCCAGCACGAAATAAACATGAATAAACATCCGAAGATATGTTAAAAGAAAGAGTACAATTTACCGAAATCCGTATCCTATCCTGCCTCATTTAATCGCTCAATCAGTGTTTCAACCACGCAAAGATGTCAATATTACAGCTTATAAACAATGTCACGTAATGTCACATTTACCTCAGAAAAAAACATATTCGGATGGTGACCATAAATTGGTTAGTCAGCTAGAGAGATGAACTCTATAAGAGGAGCATTTTGCTAAATATATGCACCATAACATATTCATTATAATTTTTTACAGTTTTTCAGTGTTTAATTTATGTTTGAATAAATCCATCAAATTTTTATGACAGCCACCATTTAAATATCTATATTTAAACAAAAACGGATTGTAGAAATATAATTAGGCTATGTAATTGTAACTTTATTAGCCTATTATAAAAACTTCATTGAGCGTAATTTAAGCGTTTGTATATAGCCTAAATCAGTTCATTTTAACCTTCAATATTATAGTAACGTAGTAGCCTACCAACTGATTCTCATTTATATTTTACAGCACTAGTTGAGAGATTTTTTTCCTTGAAAAAAAATGGGCATGTACTGTACCATATCCAAAATATTCAATATTGAATTGATTCGAATTGGAAATTGAATCAAAAGCTTGTGAGTCAGAATCGAATTGAATCATGAAATTTGTGTCAAAACCCAGCCCTTATTATTAGAAGTAATGCACATTTGCATTATAAATCCTTCCAAAGTGTCACGCTAAGGGTAGGGGCCACCCTGGATGTGTCATTTCCAAAATATTGCCAGGCATGTCAGGATGATACAGCCTTGAATCTTTACACCTTACCTTACCGCTTTGCTGTTTGTTTGTTATGATGATGCTGATTCAAATGGCTTGACTATGAATCAGCGAATCAATATCATTTGGTCTACGTGCCAACAGAGTGCAGCCAGGCCATGTCACTGTTCTCATCTGGGAAAAACCCCAGACTGGCTGAATCTTGTGACTGATGATGGCATCCAGGACTGTAATAAAGTAATTCTCATCAATGAAAATTGTGTGTGGGAATCAACAACCCCTCTTAGCACCTCTGCCAATATTTCTAGTATATACATGAAACAGGCATGCCTGTGGTCCTGCCGAGATTCTCGCTTCTCAGCAATGCTATTTTAGCAGGACAGGCTCGTACTAACCCCGCCAAACCTGTAACCGTATACCCTGCTGGTAACTGACCCAGTCAGTCATGTCAAAGTGGATATGTGGACCATCCCTGACCCCCAACATAGAGACCACTATGATGAGTTATTGATAGCCAGATCAGTAATCATACATGATTCCTGTGTACATAACTTCAGTGCTGTGACTAATGGTGACAGTCACAGTGAGCTGTGATTTGACAGGGTATGAATGCTCAAGATCAAGGTTGAGAAGAGAACTCCAATTGGTCTCAGCGAATGAAAGGTAGAAGAATTTCAATTAAATCTCTCCATGACGTATACCTGGATAAAAATACCGGTGGGACATGCATTTCACAGAAATCCAGAAGATATTTCAGTGTCCTTTTATTTGTCTGATGTGCAAAGACAAAAGATTACTCGTTCAGAGGTATATAGGCTAGATGTGAAGTGTGCAAGATTGTTTGTTTGTAACCATGGTAACATCAGCCAGTGAATTAAACCTGGCCTACATTGACTGCCCCCTGCAGTTTAAAGTGCATATTGCAGGTTAATTTTTGTTTCAAATTAATATATAACCTTGTATGAAAATACAATATGAACTGTTAATGCATGATTTGAAAATGTTTTACAAGAGGTGAGGGCACAAATTTAGAAGAAAAAGTGACGGTTTCCTTGACAGTTCTCAAAAACCACTTTTTTCTAACATCGTGTCATATTACGTCACGAGAGGGAGTCATGTGCCGCGCTCTGCTTTGAGCGGGTGTGAGTCAGTGTGTTTTCGGTAGTTATTTTTATTTCAATTTATCATCGTCGTGGTAAATTATTGTGTTTGTGGAGGTTGCACTAACTCCAGTCTGTCAGGACATCGAGTCCACAGGTTTCCTAACAAGAAAAAGGACGGTATCTTCCGAGCCTGGGTGCGTTTGTGCAGGTGAAGAGACGGGACTTCACTAATGCATCTGCTTCGAGAAACACGGTGGTGTGTAATTTAGCGATCACTTTACACCGGAGGATTATCATCCCAGCGATATGATGCAGTAGGGCTGCACGATTAATCGAATGAGATTGTCTTGCGCATTTTGTTAAAAAAGCCGGTTCTGTAATCAGCAGG
>NW_015558795.1:227753-229481 GCF_001515605.1 Sinocyclocheilus anshuiensis | reverse complement strand
TGGATGGAGATTTACTGCTGATCACAGAACCGTGCTTCACTGAAAGATACGCATGACAATCGCAGCTTCTGTCGAATCTCGATTCCATTTCGATTTATCGTGCAGCCCTATGATGCAGTTCAACATGGGATACCGAAGCAAGAAGCGAGTGAGACTCAGAGTTGATGCACACAGCACCTTCATCGGAACCTACCAATACTAGGGGGTGCATAATCTGGCAGGGTGCAAATTTAGGCACTACAACTGTCCGCCTGTGGCTCGGCCGCCGGCTTGTGACTTGATGCTCACGGATCCGTCAGAGATACTGCTCCACGAAAACGTGAACTGTGCACCGTAAATCTTGTTTTTAAACATTTGCTACCTACCAAATCAGTGAACATAATTATTTAAATAATGAGACACAACGAGATGTGTATAGGTTGTTGTAAAGCACTGCAGCTAGCTTGTAAGCATTAGCAATAATGTTATATACGTGTAAAAACGTTACCATATGAGAAGGCAGCTGGTAGGTTAACCTCAGTTTGCTAATATTATAACCATCAAGTCTAGTTACAGCTTAGTGACATTGTTTGCACAGCTAATTGGTAATTTTTTGTCATGTGGTGTGTTTATAAGGCTTTGGGAGACATTGCAAGTAATGAGGGAGTGTGAAGATCTGAAGCAGTGGAGGCCAGCTGTTATTAACCACCCCTACTGGACTGCAGCTTCCGCTCCTAATGGAAATGCAGATGTGATGGAGGGAGGCCAAGTGGAAAAGCATGGTCAGCAGTGAATGTGATCTCTCTCTCTCTCTCTCTCCTGCGGTGATGAGAAACCGCTATATCACGTAACATTAGTATCGGATATTAACGAGCATGACACTCCTGATCAACGCTAATTAGTTTCTGTTGCTGGTAAGTATCAATACTCCAATACTAGATGACCAATACTAGCTTTGCTATTGCCTGATTACATATCGTTAGCTAACGTGTGTATATCTGTAAGCTAACACTGGTCTCTCACCAAGACACCTGCCTTGTTCTCCTCACACAACTCTATTTGTCTCCTCTGATCGTTGTTCTGTCTAATCCTGGCCTGTCCCTGCTCTCTTGGCCGCATAGCAGGCTCATAATTGTATCTGTTTTCCGTCATAAGTGTAAAGAAACATTTAAAATTTCCTCAGCGTCCGAACTGTCATTGCGATCCATTGTTTTCCTATGGACCGCTCTCCCTCCCCTTACGTCACTTCCGGTGTTGGCGGTTTTCAGATGCGGAAGTAAAATTCTCTCACAAAAACGACTCCAGAAGCCTTAATAGTGTATTTTAAAGTATAGTTTAAAGAAAATCTAGTTCCTACATTATTTTTCTTTACATCAACTCACTGGGGTCTCTAACCTGGAATATGCACTTTAACACTCAAACTTACCATCTCCTCACTCTAGTCTGCAAAAAGCTCAATAAAACAAAAAGAGAATCACTTAATGTGCACTCCAGTTCACATACTTCACATACATGTCCAGGCCAGGCCCGTAACCTGTGTTGGCTATGAGGCCACCGAGGTCTGGACCTCGGTAAATTTTTCATGTTGAAAAATAAAATTTGTTCTTTGTATGACTAATTTGCTGTTAAACTCCTCATATGAATGCCTGCATGACATGTATAATTCAGTTTAGACGGTTTGCAAGAATGTTTAGCGTCCCTGTTATGAAAATGATCGCTGCGAGACGCTGGCGGAGTGAATAATGCTTG
>NW_015558795.1:226601-227659 GCF_001515605.1 Sinocyclocheilus anshuiensis | reverse complement strand
TCCGGAAACTGTCTTCTAATGGCTGACACAACACATGCAGTTAAGGCCTTTCTGATGTGCCTGCTCAGAACGCCATAGGCCCAGCGGACAACTTGCCTGTATTGTATGCTGTCAGTATTGATTGTCTTATACCAATGGCATCAAAAAGTGTGACTTACAGGTAGTTGTGACCTAAATATAGGCAACTTGTAATTGAAAAAAAAAAATTATTCAGATGTTTTTAATATTTAAATATTTAATTTACTATATATTTATACATACAAGTATTTAGCTCAGAATAATAAATTATCTCTGCCCTAAACATACATGTGTCTGCTGGCCTGGAGAGGTCCATGCTCCTGTCTGAAGTGCATACGGGCCCTGCGACGATAAATCGATGCAGAATCGATTCGTGGCTCGATTCTGAGATTTTCAGAATGCATGGTGATTCTCTCTGGAATGGATTCTGAGCTTAGATTTTAACAGCAGATGGCGCTCTCAGGAAATCTCAGAATCGATGCTGAATCATTTCTCGATTCGTGATGCATCGATTTATTTTCCCAGCCCTAGTGCATATAGGCTATCTGTAGCACATACAGTATCTCACATGAAAATTTGTTCTTTGAATGACTAATTTGCTGTTAAACTCCTCATATGAATGCCTGCATGACATGTTCAGTTCATAATTCAGTTTAGACGGTTTGCAAGAATGTTTAGCGTCCCTGTTATGAAAATGATCGTTGCGAAGACGCTGGCAGTGTTGCCAGATCCAGCTATTGTAAGCGTATTTGGACTTGTCTTTTCCACTTAATTTAAGACTTTAGAAAGTTAATAAAGTAGGAAGTTGCAGTTTATAGTCAGCGATATCTTTGTCTTATCTTATTTGCAAAAGATTGGAAATAATTTCGGTTTATTTTTATTTTTTTTTTGTTTTTTTGTTTGTTTTAGTATCAATATCTGGCAACACTGCATCGCCGGCACTTAAAGGGGTCATATGATGCGATTCAATTTTTCCTTTCTCTTTGGAGTGTTACAAGCTCTTGGTGCATAAAGAAGATCTGTAAAGTTGCAAAGACTAA
>NW_015558795.1:200495-225539 GCF_001515605.1 Sinocyclocheilus anshuiensis | reverse complement strand
AGGCTTGAGAGAGTTGTGAGTGAGGGCGCGGGTGCAGCCTCCGTGTTGCCAGATCCAGCTATTATAGGCGTTTGTGGTCTTTTACACTTAATTTAACACTTTAGAAAGTTAATAAAGTAGAAGGTTGCAGTTTAGAGTCAGCGATATCTTTATTTTATCTTATTTGCAAAAGATTGGAGATAAGTTCGGTTTATTTTTCATTTATTTTTAGTTTCTTTGTTTGTTTTAGTATCAATATTTGGCAACACTGCATCGCCGGCACTTAAACTGAAAGCAATCAAAAAAGCCCATGGACAGGTTTTTGCTGACAGGATACGACATTCGGTAAGGGAAACGCAAAAATTATCATGATATTATCTGTCATAAACATTATCAACGCTGTCAAAAACAGTAGCATTTAACATTAGTACACACAGATCTGTAGAACAAGTAGGTTACAGAATGAAATGAAATACGCAAAAACTAGCCATGAAGAAGTCTATGCCATGTCATTCAGTATAGTTAAATTTTCACAACTCATGCTATAAACTTTCATAAGAGCATTATACAAAGTTATTGTAGTTATGTATTGTTGCAATAAACAACTGATAAAATTATCCACCCTTAAATATAGTAAAGTATTAACAAATTTTGATGCAATAAATAGGGTATGATTTAAAAATAATCATCCCTCCAAAGCAGAGAAAACATCTTTCACAAACATCTATATGTCTGTCTCCTTTAAAGTGTTTATAGTGTATATAATGAGTTTTATTTGGGTTACTACCCCCCATCCCCCCACCCCCCACGGCCATGTGCATGTCCTAAAAGAATGAACTCGTTTTGTGAAGAAAAATACATATTATAAATTTTTGAGTGTATACCAAAAGAGTAGTCAAGCCTTGGGACATACTGCTTTATCATAATTGCATCTTTAACAGACCACTCTGTTGCATAGTTATACTGTATGCATCCTGCCACTGTTTAAACTGCCCTGTCATTCAGTTACAGTTAACATAATCCACATTTCATTTCCCATCATATTGGAGAGAAATGAAGTAGCACATTGATCTGCCAGACGTGGGCCTTTCATGTGGAGAATTCTCCTCTTGTGTTTGCATAATGATGCAAGTTAATGACCATACATATCTTTATAAGCTCACAGTGTTGTTGCAGATGAAATATAATGTGGATAACATAAAAAAATATTGATTCTTAATCACTCTCTACTTAAAGGGATAGTTCATCAAAAAATAATTATTATATTATCATTTACTCAGCCTCATGTAATTTATTAGTCTTTTTCTGCTGAACACAAAAGACAATATTTGGAAGGTATTTTGGTAACCAAACAGTTGCTATTAACTTTCATAGTATAATATGGAAGTCAATGGCTGTTTTGTAGCAGCTGTTTTGTAGTTATAATCAAATCCTTGTTCATTGTGCAATGGGTTGTGTGGGCAATATTAGCTGGTAAAGTGTGCATGGATCTGCATTTTGAATTTCCACCAGACCATTCCGGTACCTTTGGGACACACTAATTCTAATCCTGAATACTATTTAGTACAGATAGTATGCAAATAGGGATGCAGCATTAGTCTCTTACAGGTAATATAGACAGAGAAAGAGAGAGAGAGAGAGAGAGACTAATGCTGCCTCAATTTTATTGTTTTAACTTTACGATAAAATATATAGCAGATTTTGGTTAGATTTTTCAAAAGGTTTTTTCATGAAGCATCCAATTATATGAGGACAATAGTTCTACTTACACAAATATTGATTACAAAAATGAAAACAAAGTCTTAGAGTCTCACTATATATAAATATTGCAGGATAAAGAGAAATAGATAAACCTCTATGAGTTTCTTCTGTGGTACACAAAAGGATATATTTTTAATATTTGGGTTGAACTGTTCTGGAACAGTGTTGTAAATACAACTTAATCACTGATTTCTAGTCATGTCCTTCCAAAAGAGCCGGCGGCTAGAGTGAGCGGAGGCCGTCGGGCTTGCGGCAACCACATGTGATGACCCCGGGCTGGACTCCGCTTCGTCCACGGTGAAAGCCGATCTGGCGATCCACAGCGCGAAGTTGATGTATTTCCTCAGCGACCAGCACGGATCAGCTCTAGGCATGACGAAGCGGATATCATCCTCTTTTGGAAGGCCAAACAAACACATGGCAACAACAATACTACAGCGAGAATAAAAGTTACGCCTTCTTTCTTTACGTGAACATTTGGGCAGCGTTATGCAAATCTTCCCACATCATGACGTAGGTGTGTGGGGGCGTGTTAGAACGAGCCATTTTAGGTAGGCGTGGTTGACTCTTAACTTTTATAAAGAATATCTCTTTGGATTTGAGACTTTAGTCTTTGCAACTTTACAGATCTTCTTTATACACCAAGAGCTTGTAACGCTCCAAAGAGAAAGGAAAAATTGAAATCGCATCATATGACCCCTTTAAGTTGTTTTGGTGACCATTAAATTACATATGGGCAAAAAAAAAAAAGAAGAATAGGAGAAACAAAATGTCTTCCTTATGTTCCACAGAAGAAAGAAAATCATACAGTTTTGGAATGACATGAGAGTAAGTAAATAGTTACATTATTTTCATGTTTGGGTGAACTATCCCTTTAAATCAGTTAGATTGACTGATTGACTGCAGTTATTGATATCACAGTCTTGCACAATCACTATATTGCAGCTGAATAAAGCATTTGGTGGTCTAGCTATGAAAAAAAAAAACTATGTTAAATTAAATGTCAGTGTATTATTGTTGTCTGATGGTGTATTCTTAGCCTGTGAGATGAACAGGATCAGGAGCGTGAGGCCGCATCTAAAATACCATAACACTTCATTACATTTATTTTCATGACCATGTCTCTTATGAGCAATAGCTTGGGTTTGTGATTGTATCTAGAGTCTGCTTTGCTTTCCCTCGGGCGATATTGGTTATTTCTCAGATTGAGACAGCGGTTGATATTATTGATATCCACGCTACCAAAAATATCAGCTTGCTCCTATTTTTATGACATCTAGATGCAGTTTACATTACATGACACATTGATTGCAGCCATACATGATGTGCTTGCTCAGGTATCCTCAATCTGTACACCGCGGCACAGTGGCTATTCTGGGAATTCTATTTCTGCAAATATGTTAAATATATACTAGACATTCAGCCTCATTCATTGTTAATGAAGCTGCAAACAGAAACATTTCCATAAATCAGACTGTTCAAATGACAGATAACAGACAACGGAGGCAACAGAGATATGGCTCCACCTGGGATCACTTAGCAACCAAAAGCATGACATCACTTCATGTAAAGAATCGGATACTATGATGTCATCAGGAAATGCATGACCTTGGAGAAAGGAAGTGTGTATGATACTGTAAATACAGAATGTATAAGATACAGGTTTGTTGTTGTTAGTTTTATTAGTGCAAATATATAATAAAATATAGTACATTAATATAACATGTTTTGACCATTCACAGTTGAATAAAAATAATTTGATTGTCTAGGGCGCTTGTTGTAATGAAGTACACTGAAGGCTTCTTATAGTGCCTGCTAAAACCTCTTCACGTTGCATATGCTGCCATCTGCTGGGTAATGATCATTAACGAAAAGGTGGTGTATACTGTAAAAAATAATTTTTTGGAATGTTTTACAAGAAAAGTCTCTTTCAGCCTTTCTACTTTAAAATATAATATTCAATTTAATGTTTTACTGTCATTTATTATTGCATTTGTGAAATTTAATAGCAAGCTCTGAGTGAAGACTGAATCCTGCACAGAAAAAGTTGGTGGTGAAACAATTTTCACTCAGAAATTGCTAGTACATTTGACAAATAATTACAAAGAGGCAATTAACTCACTCCAATAATCTTTGTTTTATTTATAACTTCAAAAAATCATTATTAACAGTGTAGACCCTTCAGGAAAAGAAGTACTGAGCAAAATGTGTTTGTAACCTTTAAAGTGAGATAATTTTTAAAAAGCACAAAACACATGTATTATTTCACTGTACAGTTGCAGTTACGCATGGTTTACAGTATATTCAAATAGTTTTATTAGTGTTGTTATGAAATCTATTATTTCAATTAAAATGTATCTATGTTGCAATATACTAATACTAATACTAAAAGTGAACAGTTTAATACAGTGCAAGAAAAAATTATGTAAAAACGATGCCTGCTAGAAGCATAAAACAGCTGATTCTGAATGCTTGCTGTATAGACAGTGTTGGGGGTAACTCATTACAAGTAATGCGAGTTACGTAATCAGATTACTTTTTTCAAGTAACTAGTAAAGTAACGCATTACTTTTTTAATTTACAAGAAAATATCTGAGTTACTTTTTCAAAAAAGTAATGCCAGTTACTTTGTTTTCCCATTTATTGACTGACAGCTCTCCTGTCCCCATATTGGGAGAAATCGGGCGTACAGAGGCGTTGTGTGCGCTGTGTGAACATGATGTTACTGTAGTTCTAGACTAAATGTGAATGTGCATTAATTCATCCCACTCACAAAAAACAGATTTAGTATTCATCAAAATGAATTAAAACAGTGAAATGCAAACTCAGAATATGACGCAAACCTGCAATAGTTAAATATGTTAAATAACACAAATGTATCTAATCCCATTTTATTAACCAATATCTTTGCTATTGACCTTTGATGATCCAGTTCAACCATATTAATAAGCAAAAATTACTTTAGAGAAACTAACAATTGTGCTTTGTTTTTTTTATTGCTGAAGAGTGTTTCTTCTCCTGCGTTCTACTGTACAGACGTGAATTTACTTTTGCTTCAGCCTGAGGTTTATTCATTACACTTTTTGGTGTGAAAGGGCTTTTACATTTGCTATAAATATAACTTTTTTATATTAAAAACAATCAAGCCCTGCTCATATTTAAAAAGTAACGCAAAAGTAATGTAACGCATTACTTTCCATAAAAAGTAACTAAGTAACGTAATTAGTTACTTTTTTAGGGAGTAACGCAATATTGTAATGCATTACTTTTAAAAGTAACTTTCCCCAACACTGTGTGTAGATGACATAATTTTGGCATCATGAGTCTTTGTTTAAAATGCTCTGTACTGTAATGGAAACTTGTTTCATAAGTGAATATACTGTTTCCTAAAACACTTGTCACATGGCATTTACAACTCAGGTGATTGGCTCAAAACAATTGTGTCTTGAACTGAGTGACCATAAGCAGACATGTGCCAGCTGAGCAACTGCCCTTGAATGCTAACGGATAGCTTTCTCCAGGTATTATACACCTCCTGTCTTTAAAAAAATGTCTCATTCAGAGAAAGACCTAGAGCAAACGTCAAAACCAACTAATTGCAACAGACAACATGTTCCAGACTTTATTATTGCTCATGTCTGCTGTGCGTATCATGGCAGCACATGACTAGGTAAACAGTAAGCACCCCTCAGTCATCCTTATTATCCTTTCTTTCCCCGTGTAATGAGCCTTAGCCTGATTACCTGATGGAACAAGTCTGTGCTATTGAATATTCCACACTAAGACACTTAGACTGCTCCCTGCAGGAAAATAATGACTCACAGATCGACAAGGTTAAACATTCTCCAGCCTCTGTCAATTCTAACGGCTGCAAACAGACGCTGAATTGTGAGCTGAAAAACTGCTGTGTTACGGAAAAGCGTGCTGAGCACACATGCTAAAAGCTTAAGATCTTATGGGGTGTAAATATATGTAGTAGTGTATAAAAATATGTAGTATGTAGACAACTGAGAATTTACAGATTTCAAATCACTTTCAGGTCCATCATGACGTCCTGACATTCAACTTAATGATTACTAAATCAAAGAACTTTGAGGACAGAACTGCTTGCTCTGCACTTTATTGTATGTGATGAGGAGAAATATGTTATGCTCGAGAAATGAGAAACCAACAGCGGCCTGGTCGGCTGAGAAAAACAACAGGAGTTGATGACAGACAAATCATAAAAACTGTGAAAAAGAACCCTAAAATACGTGTCTGTAAAATCACCAACAACCTCCAGAAAGCTGGGGTGATGCTCTGACAATCTACTGTCTGCAGGAAACTTTGACACAGAACTACAGAGGCTACACAGCAAGATGCAGCCCTCTGACCACCAGCACCAAAAATAGAAAGGCAAGATCAAAAAAGAAGGTGAGCCAGTAGAGTTTTGAAATGGAGTTTTATGGACAGATGAGACAAAGATTAATCTTTATCTAAGTGATCAGAAACCAAAAGTGTGGAGAGAAAAAGAAAACTGCAAATGATCCTAAGCGTACTTATCTGTAAAGCATGGTGGAGGTGGTGTCATGGCATAGGCATACATAGCTGTCTCTGGAACAGGCCCTCTCAACTTTATTGATGACTTAATGTATGACGACAGCTGCAGAATGAATTCGGAAGGGTACAAAGCCAGCTTGGCTACCAATGTTCAAGAAAATGCCACCAGACTTATCAGAAAGCACTTTATATTGCATCTGGACAATGACCCAAAACACACTGCAAGTTCAGTCAATGAGTTTATCAGGGCAAAGAAATGGAAAGTCTTAGATTGCCCAAGTCAATCTCCAGATTTAAATCATATTGACCATGAATTTCATCAGCTAAAGAGGAGACTAAAGGCAGAAACTCCCCAAAACAAACAACAGCTGAAAATAGCTGTATTAAAGTCAAAGGACGAGACCAAGAGTCTGGTGATGTCTATGGATCACAGACTCACTGCTGTGATTGCATGCAAGGGATTCACAACTAAATATTAGCTTTTAAACTTTTACATTATGACCAACTGTCCCAATAATTATGCTCACATCAGATAGGGAGACGAAACCCTAAAAGTGCTGTCCTTTTTATTTGGTAAAAGGTGTATGTGTTGAATCACCCAATAATAAAATGTGACATTCTATACTTTTGTCTGAGATTCATCTTTTAAACATATTTACAGATGTCTTGACTACACAGCAAACAACGCGATTTTGTCTTTGTCTTTCAGTCATTCTTGAGACATGGGACAAAACAGGTCCAGCAAGGGTAACTGCTATTAGGTTTAAAACTAAAAATATTTTCAATTTTAAATGTCATGAGGGATTAATAATAGAATGTATTTAACACCATTATCATAAATTCATTATATCATTATACCAAATCTGTGTTTCTTAATGTCCTCTCACTACGTCTAAAACAGTGTGTCCACAGAGAAGGGTTCAATCATTCATATGCAATAAAATGGATAAAAATGTTTTTTTTAATGATGAAAAAGAGCTTGTTTTATCAAAAGCAACACTTAATAATATCTCCTATCAAAGCAAGGTTGTTTTTTAATGACACATGCATGTTTAATACGATTTTAAAGTTGCGTCCCCACTTTTTGTCAACACCATCAGACATTCAATAAAATGTAATAAAATCAGGGAATATCAGGGGCAGCTGTCACTCTAAAGGACCCCCTTGCCACAGTTCACCTCTGCAGAGTACAGCAGTGTCAGACAGGCTCTGCTAAATTTTATAGTTTTAGAATATTTTAAATCCTAATGTTAATGTTTCCTGTCTCGCAACCATGATGTCAACACCATCTTCCAATTTCTGAGGAAATTATTTGAAATATTTAGATAATTTTATTCTCCTGAAGCAGGTTCCATTAGCATCTAGCATCAACAGAAAAAAATAAAATGGCTACTACATGAACTCCATTGGTTTTGTGAAAGAAATGCCAAATTTGTCAACACCGTCAGATGTCACCACCATAAGATTTTGTGTTCCAATGATATATCAAAATACTTAAATGTGACTCTTGAATAAAAGCTTTATAAACAATAACATACTCACTGTTTGTTGTTTGTTTTAATACAGTAATTGACTGATTCAATGTATTTGATAGTTAAAATTACTACAAATTCAAGTTTCCGTCACCTCCGTCAGATGTGTCACCTCCATCAGTTGAATATTTTGATAATATTTCATTATGATATTTTATATTTGTTGTGGAATTGTTGGTCACATGTGAAAGTGTAATCTGTCTGCTAACACGAGAATGTTTTGAAATGTTAAAAACATCTTGAATGCTGTTAAAGATAAAGTTGAAATTATATTACACAGTCCAAGGTAAAAAAGCACATTTTGTTAAAAAAGAGAAAAGTTGGAAGGTTGTATCAAAGCATAGCTCAGTAGCTTAGTACATATAAGATACATAAATGTAGTTTCATTTGTCTGAGTGCAAGGTTTTATTTTTTCAATTTTGCACCGTTTTGTCCCACTTCTCAAGAATGACTGCTTTGTGGTTTAATTGAAGGTCTATGTCTCCATGTAATGGTGCTGCAGAAATTGTTGCTTAGCTATAGGATGGAAATTAACCCCGCTATTTCAACCCAAAGATACTTCTCACTTATTAGAGTGGTTAATGAGTACCACCGATCGCAAAGCTACAAACTAAATGGTAGTCATTGTTGATCCATTTATCGCCATATGAGGGCGCCAGAGAGGCTCAGTACGCGTTTTTAAAATAAATCCTGTCTGATTAAAAGGAATTAATGGATATTAAGTGAGAATAATATTATTGTGCTGAAAGTTTTATTCTTCTTTTTTTTAAGTGTGTTCATGGTCACTTGGGATCTCACTGTATGCTAAACTCTGCGGGACACCGGCCCTCCAGGACCGAGCTTGGGCACCCCTGCTATAGGCCTATGCAAGGTGAAGTATTGTGTAGATGAATACAAACATGAAGAACGTCTCAAGCCACTCCTTGCTACCTCTTTTCCATTTATTGATTTTTTGCAAGCAGCAGGACTGAAAGCTCTTGTGGAGAAAGAACAAAGAAAGAATCAAAATAATTGTAACTTTATCTGACTGCAGTTCTTTTTTCAGAAGTAGCAAGCATTTTAATACACAAATATAGTGACAAATAATGTCAGTAACAAAGACACATGGATTATTAAAATAATTTTATTTTGTACATATTACACATAAAAACTAAATACAATATAAAATATTTATGAAACCATGCCAGCCACCAAACACCCAAAAGAAAATCCTTGCCGTTTCAGATGGATGTAGTCCAGGAGTCGAGTCTTACTACAGCTCTGACCTGTTAGAGATCTTCCGTAACACTCTTACAGTCATGCCAGAGATTCCATTAGGAATTACATTAATAATAGGAACGGTTTTTAAAGTGTGAGCAGTGTAAACCATCAGTCAATCACCCTCCTATTATTGTAAGAACATTTATAAGGCTTCACTGACAGCACAGGAACATTCACTACGGTGACTGCAGCACAGTGTTGATAAAAGAGTCTGTAAAATAAAAAAAAATAAAAACTTACTTCATGGACTCACAACAGTGAGGTAAACAGAAATGCTATCTACTTACATTACTGAGCCATCTTCATCTATTCATGCAACTTTCAGTGATAATGGAGTGCCATCCTGCCACCACCAGGTCTGTGTTCCTGGAAGCACCATGAGCCTTACTACGAACAGCTTAAATAACACCACACATGCCCTATAAAAAGTTAACAAGAGCCTCTGGTGGCCACTAACAGGTTAAATGTCAGGATCCTGGATTACAGACCCTTTCCTATAGCGGTGAGAAAGCAGACGACAGCAAGCTTATCAGACCCCATCAGCTTGGACACTTTGAAAGCACAAATATCTCAGCCACCTGCAACAAGGATCTGTTTGCACAAGCCTGATCAAGGTGGATGAGAAGGTATCTAAAAATGTAGAGCCTTGGATTCAAAGAGCTCAATGTCAAAGTCAAACGGTGTTTGAGGTCATTGGCCAAAACCTTTAAGCAGCAGACAGAGAGTGACATGACTGAACAAACCCCACACCCTTATAATTCACGTTTCAACCTCAGAGGTGATTCTAGAGCAGTATTGAAATATAGCTGATCACAATTGGTGGTCCAGACTACTTAAAAGAGGCCCGCACTGTCCTGCCTCTCAGCGGCTGTGGTGGTCGGAAGTTGTTCTCCATGCGCTTTCGGTCGTCTTCTTCCTCTCCGTTAAACAGCAGTGTCCGGAACTTTCCCATCTAGTCCAAAAAGCATGAAAAACAGCATGTGAGACAGAACCTGGCAAAGTTACACGCTGCACTGCAAAAGAAATCAACTTTGATACCAAGTCTTATGTAACAGGCTTGGTTCTCCATGCTGTGAATCTCCTGAGCTTTTGCTACTTATAGCTTATCAATCATTTTAATAAGCTGTACAAGATCAAAGTCTTGTGGCCTCATGCCAGACACACTAGGTCGCTGTCGCGACTATGCCGCCAACATGCCAAACTTCTCATGCTTACTTTAATTCAATTTCCTTGTACAAAGTCTGAGGGACTAGACAACAGCCAGAGACCAAATCCACAGTCCAGTCTTTCAGATGGACATAGACATATGGATCTGAAATGCAAATCTAGCAATATGACACTTCAAAGCAAAGGACATGCACTACCATTCAAAAGTTTGTCATCAGTAAGATTTTTTAAAACTTACAAAAAAAGTCTCTTATGCTCACAAAATGTAAAGTAATATCACATTTTTTTTTTTTAGGTTTTATATATCCTCCTGAGACCCAGCTATGGAGTTTTTGCCTCTGTAGTGGACATTATATTTTAGTGAATTTCTCTGAGACCTCACATGTCACAGGTTTAAGTCTGGATGTCCTGTACAGAGCACATTCAGGGCTTTCCAGAGATACCATATATATATATATATATATAAATAAATATACACACATATACACACACACACAACTTAACTATAATTTAATTTATTTTAAAATGTAATTTACTTCAAAGTTGAATTTTCAGTAGCCATTACTTTAGTCTTGAGTGTCACATGATCCTTGATCTAATATGCTGATTTGGTGCTCTTCCTTATTATTATCAGTGTTGGACACATTTGTGCTGCTTGAAATGGTGATATATATCTGATATGGTAAATGGAAAAGAACAGCATTTATTTGAAATAAAAATCTTGTTACATTATAAATGTCTTTGCTGTCCTCTTTATCCAGTTTACTGTAACTTTGCGGATTAAAAGCTGATAAATAATTCCTGTAAGTGTAGTGCATGCAGCACAAATCTGGGGATAAAATTACCTCTATAGCGTTTTGAATCCACAGTAGGATTTCAGTTGCGTTTAATGTTGTCAAAATGTGCACATTTTGTTTGACTGAAACTAACACCGAGCTGAACCCCTGTCATTATAGAAGGATTCTTTCACAAACACTCAAGAGTTTTGCTCACTCAATCAGACACTTTTAAACAGATACATCCCCAGATAACAGCACACACTGGTATGGTGTACATATTTATACGTGTTATATGTGTGTGTGCGCGCGAGTGAGTGAGTGTGTGTCTGAAATTTTTGACATTGTGGGGACCGGCCTGCAGTCCTCGTGAGATAAAAAAAATATTAAAAATAGTAAATGATGTTTATCTGTAAGTGTAACAATGCAAACAGGTTTTCTGTAAGGGGTAGGTTTAAGGGTTGGGTTTAAGGGTTGGGTTAGGGGATAGAAAATATCGTTTGGTCAGTATAAAAGTAATAGAAGTCTATAGAAAGTCCCTGCAATTCACAGAAACAAACGTGTGTGTGTGTGTAAATCATTTATTTATGCAAAATCAGTTAAAGAAACCAGACATGCAATCATGTCAGCAGATGAGATCATTTCTGACCAGATTCACTGTCACCACCAGCATACTGGGATACTGTGGACTATCCCTAATTTACATCAATACCAATGACTTTGATTCAGCGGGAGTGCTTCCCACATCCATCTCCCTCCACAACCATTCATTTTCATAAACCGACATCTGTCAATAACCAGATGATGGTCATGACAAACACTAGCAATTCAGTTCATAAATAAGGTTAATAAAGTGAAAGAAAAGCAAAAAGCAACCCACAAAAGCAACTCACCTGCTTCTCAGACACATAAATAGGTTCTTTCAGCAAAATCCATGTAACGCTCTCATACAGTGGAGGAGTTGTGAGAGAGCCTGGGTACGTCCAGTACTCCAGACTGTTCGGCAGGAGGCACTTCGGGTTAAAGCCCTTAAAATCAGTAACACTTCCCTACAAGAAAAAAAAAAAACAAACATAAAATTATTGAACTGTAATGCAGAGCTTTAGGAAATAAAGATGCTCTGAACAGGGCTGTAACCGCAATACACAGAAGAAGACACATGCCACAATATTTTGATTAGTGACTGATTAATATGTTTTTTTCAAAGTCCAATTTTTAATATATTAGTTTTCTACACTACTGGATATTTGGTGAGGGTCTTTACATAAATTCAACTAAAATGTGAAGCGGATAAGACAGTTAGTCAAATTAAAGAACGTGAGGCACAAATATGGTTAAAATAATGCTGAGGAAACAGATAATTACCCCCAATACAAAATTGTGAAAAAAAAAAAAAAAAAAAAAAAAAAAAACACTTGAGAGGTGCTCAAGTTCGAGGTGCTAAATCCTTAGAACCTTATTAACATATTTCAAGACAAATATTTCCAAATGAAATCACATGCAAAGAGGCATCTGGATGTTTCCAAATTAAATCAGATGCAAAAAGTGCCGCATCTGTTTGGCAAGCCACCTGAAGACCTCCATTAATTTAATATATTCATTCATGCATTCTCTCAAAAATAGCGTAAAGAAATTCACAGTTTCCCCATTTTTCATAAATTTACTACATAAATACACATACCTTGAATTTAACCATATACAAGGCATCTGTTATCTGATGAAGAGCTCGGTGCTCATCACCTATCTGAAACAAAAAATAAAAAAACATTATTAGAATAGGTATAATATGCACTTTACTGTGGATATTTATATCTTTCTGTACTTGAGTTTTCTAATATTAAAAAGTATTCTTTTACAGATCTGTTTATTTAAATATCATTTTTATTTTATTTTCCTCCTAAATTGAACGTGACTGATTCTAATACAAATCACATGCTCTTCAACTAATGCTACATTATTTTGTTCTTTGTCTTAATAGGAATAGTTTGCCAAAAAAAATAAATAGAAAAACTACATTTGGAAAATGTACACATCCTGAAGTCATTCAAGATCAGTTTGTTTCTTCATCAGAACAGATTTGGAGAAATTTAGCATTACATCACTTGCTCAGCATTGGAAAAACATCAACAATTTGTATCTTTTAAAATACAGCATGCGTCAAAAGACATTAACTGATGGACTGGATTACTTTTGGATTATTGTGATGTTTTTATCAGATGTTTGGACTCTGACGGCACCCATTCACTGCTGAGGATCCATTGGCAGGCAAGTGATGTAATGCTAAATTTCTCCAAATCTGTTCCGATGAAGAAACAATGCACATCTTGCATGGCCTGAAGGGGAGTATTTATTTTTTTTTTTTGATGAGCTATTCCTTTAAATGAGTGCTGATTCACACTAAGACTAACTTCCAGAAATATGCCAAGGACAGCCAGGCCATCAGGTGCTGCTGCCGCCTCACCAAAGGACTTGTACTTTATAGCATTCCAATGAACCAGATGAAGCTGGAGAGTGAACTTTTCCACGACATTCTAATTTATTGAGATGCACCTGTACAGTATAGACTACACAGAGCAGACAAAGTCCCTGTTCTGCCCGCTCACCTCAGAAGCGTAGGTTTTCCCACCAACCGTATGCTCAGAGCCACGGCATCCCTTGCCTCCCCAGTGGAAGTGAAACTGTTTAAGTCTGTACATGTTTTCCAGAGGACCTCCCCGGATCACTGTCAAAAGGAAAGAGCAGTTTAAGGGTCCATTCACATTGAATGTTTTTTTGTTTTGTTTTGTTTTTTTTATGCAAAAAAAACAAAAAAAACAGGGCAGGAATGAAAATCAAATGCAATGTATAGAGACACAAGCCTCTTTTAACTTGAGTGGCATGTTTTAGAACACTATGTCATGCATGAGAAACTGCAAAAGATGCGAGACGTGAGCGCAACGGTCAAACACATCAGTCTAGAAAAAACAATGGAAAAGCGGTGCATAGGAATGCAAAAACATGTTCGGTGTGAACACCCCCTGACTTCCATGTAGGGCTGTGCAATATATCGAAATTATCGAAATATCACAAATGTACATATCGCAATATGCATATCGCTACGGCTTGCAATATTTGGGGCCATGAACAAAAGAGAGAAAATCACTCACTGCTCTTACCTAAATAACTTTTGTAGCTTAAATAAGAATCAGTGCAAATTGAATTCATAGAGTAAATGTTAAAATGGCATTTTTATGTAATGCTAGAGTAAAACACTACCGTTCACTTTCAGAAGTTGTTGTAGGGGTGCCTTCTCACAAAAAGTGAAACATGTATGCTAGTTATATTAGAATCAGAATCAGAATGAGCTTTATTCACCACTTAAGTGTGCGCAAACACAAGGAATTTGTTGTGGTTTTACAGGAGCTCTTGATACATACAAATAACCATATATATATATATATATATATATAGTATATGACACAAGATAGTTATAGAAGTTCACAGAACTGACTCCACAACAGCTGAGTAAAACTGTTTCATCTGAGCATTTGGCACATTATCGTATCGAATATCGCATTATTTAATGAGTTATCGCATTTTTCTTCAATATCGCACAGCCCTACTTCCATGTAAAGTGAATATCACCTTTTTTTAAAGACTCACTCAAAATGCGATGAAGGGTGAAGAAAATGAGTATCTGAAAAAGGTGCTTGGTGTTTTGCACACCCAATATGTTTAACCACTATAATTCAGTTGATTGAGTCAGAGCACAAAGTACAAAAAAAACAAAAAACAAAATCGGTCTTATAGCCAAGAGTCTGTCTCCAACCTCTCCTTACTCTATACACCTCTCATTTTCTTGCTTCTTACCTAGATCTCTTTTTCACAGACAGGGATGTTTCATAAGGGAAACTTTGAAAACTCTAAATTTCACAATTACAACTTCAAAGCTTCTCGGATCTTTAAAGGGAACATATTCACTTTTATGTTGTTTTTGAACATAATGTGTCCACAGCGTGTGTACACAACCACCCTACTGTGGTAATAATCCATCCACTCTGTTTGTTCATTTTAACCATAAATCAGAAACGGTCTCAAAATAAGCTGGTCAGAGCATTTGACAGCAGTGTTCAAGTAAGAAATGTATTGTATTGAATCAACTAAAGATTTTCAAATCAAGAACAGTGAGTAATTTTCTGTTTTTCTTTTATTTGATTCATATTAGCAGCAGCCGCAGATACTGTATAATGCTGCTGTCACTTTAATAAACATCTAATATACACATGTGATTTCTTTCCCAGCTTTGATGTTCACAGACATAACCGACTTTGTGAACTGAACTTTGTGTTTTTGACATAACCTTGTGTGTATTTGAGAGTGTAAGCGCAATAAGATGTGAAAGCGAACTTAGTTTAGTACGCACACTTGATGTGCCAGCCGGATTTCTGTGTGTGTGCGCTCAGAAAACCATACATCAGCAGTTTAAACTGATATGGCTTTAAAGCACATGCAAATAATAAACTTTCATGATGACGAAGACTGCAATATCAAGTGAGAGTGACCGCGATTGATCTTTGATAATCAAAACTAAACAGATGTTTTGTTTGTTGTTGCCTGAGTGACTGAGGCACGCGCGGGGAGCATCGGCTCATTTGCATTAGCTCATTAAAGATATAGGAAAACAGCATGTTTTTGCTTCCACTCAAAAATGCCATTTACAGCATGGAATGATAAATGATCTGTGGGGTATATTGAGCTGAAACTTTGGTTTGAGGTTGAAACAGACACATTCTGGGGACACCTGAGACTTATATTACATTTTACATAATAGGTTTCCCTGTAAGACGGCTCAGATAATAATATAAAAATAGTACTAAAACAACACCTGACCATACTGTCACTCACAGCAGAAAGAAAGAATGGAAAAAAAATCTGCTTAATGTGCACAAATGACCCTGTCATTTGAGTTCTCTTCTTACCACTTGAGCTCTGGAATGTAATGACTGTTATATGAAACTGCTCGCATCAAAAATAGTAACTCTGTTCATTCTGCAGTCATTAAAAGGGAAGAGAATTTGTGGTTTTGTATTCATATTTTGTCATTTTAGTCAAATTAGAACCTTAGTTTTTAATCTAATTATTCAAATTTTTACGTTTTTAATCTAATATTTATATTTATCTAATTTCAGCTTCAATTACTGAAAACAATTTTTTTACATACAACAATTTCACAGTGGCTGTGCACAACATGAGAGCTGTGAGAAGCAGAAACTAGTTGTGCGCAAAAACTCAAATATGAAGAAAGAGAACTAAATATTGCCTGCTCAAAGCGGTGTTCTTCCCTGAACATCTAGAGACCAATCAACCAACCATGACAGCATCATTTTGAAGCAGCATTGTTATATCACTGATACCAACCTGATCTCTCATCTGTGTCAATGAACTCCACTACCACAGAATGGCCATTGTTTGATATGCTGACAGAGGTGCAGTTGTTGTAAGACAGCGAGATAGGAGACAGTCTGGCATCAAATACAGCATCTGCAGGGACTATATCAATAGGTGACTGGCGGTTACCCTCAGCAATGGGATAGACTTTGTACCATGCTGATGGACCTAGAAAAACAATATTAACCAACCAGACATCAATGAATGTAATAACAGTGAATCTTTTTCCAAGTTAACATAACGTACTGCATTGTAACTTACTGTATTTAATGTAGTTATCTACATTACATTAGATATTGTTGTGTGTGTGTGTTGAGAGCCTAAAAAGTAGCTTGAAACTACTTTTAAACTTTTTCAGTTTGATAAGGTCATTTTTTTTTATTTGTTTGTGAAGAGAAATGTGCATGTAAAATAAAATGCATGTTTACCCCTTGAAATGATGATGCCATTATGACAATGTTTGAATTTATGGAATTTGTAACTTTACTGTAAAAGGATGTAAATGTATAGTATGGGAACACAACTTTATGGTTTATTTAAAAAAAAAAAAGCATATTTACAGCAATGAAGTTAAAAACAGATTTGGAGGCAAGCCAAAAACCAGGCTTCTTCATAAGGGGGGGGGGGATGCATTTAAACATTAACACAGTAAAATCAAGTGTCAGCTATTCACTGTTTAACATTTTTTATGCATTCGAGTTAGTTGAGAGCGAGTGAGACCTAACAACATTTCTATGTCTTCTGTTTGTCTCAGTGAACTGTAGCAGGATCCCAGTCTTGAAATCACATACAGCCTGGTTACGTTGTTTAAGCAGCAACTATCGCTTTAAAAGATAACTGGGCTAATCTCGCATTAACAGTGGACCGGGCAACCAAATATGCTACACTAAATCTAACGACAGATGACTGGACATATAATGAATGATTGGACAAGCACAAAAACTGACCCACTGCAGGCTGGCTATATTCTAGTGTTACGGTTTAACTGGGGGATTCAAAATTGTCCATTAATAATATTAACTGTAGTGATAATGAAGCTTGTTACTAATTTGGCTGGAACACTCATCAAGCGGATCTTGATATTCAAATTTCTTTATTTGGTGTGAAATTGTGCATTGCATGATATCTGGATGGCATGTTCATGTCAAAACTCTGGCTAGTCCGTTCACACCAAAAACAGAAAACTAAAATGATTAGTGGCCACACCAACAGACAACAGTTAAAGTAGCCTATGTTTATTCTAAGTGTGCTGCAGTTTACATTCTGTCAACATAACTGCAATACACGCTATACTGTAATGTCTGCTTGATTTTAGCACACATTCTCACCATCTCTAGCTCACAACAAACTGACGGTTGCAATAACCAGCTGCAGAACCAGTGACCGTGATTTGACCAAGTATAACATGTTCCTGGATCAACATCCTTGTTGATCCTGGAACAACATTAACTTTTACATTAACTGATAACATTAACTGATAACTTTTCAGGAAATATCTGTTTTAGGCTTACAATCAGGGTTAGGTGCTTCTACACCTTTGTTAATCACCTATCATTTCACACTGAGTTTAGGAATAAATTATGGGTAAGGGTTTAGTTTAGGTTTAGGGGTAGGGATTGGGTTTAGTCTATATTTTTGGACAGTAATGTTGATCCAGGAACATGTCTTACTTGGCAAAGTCACAGTGATCCTGCAGAACCACAGAGCCATAAATATCACAGCAGTGCCAGGCCAGCAGTCTGAAACCGAAGGTTAGGGTGGACATTATAGCATCAGACTGCTGGCCTGGCTCTGCTGTCCTGAAACCGTATAGCACTGAAATTGTCATCTGTCAAGTTGTCATTTTATTTAATAATATTAATAATAATAATAATAATTCATTAAAAATGAGCTAATAATAATTTACCAATTTGTCTGTGGTTCAAATGGTATTCTGTCTTGCATTTTATCCCTTAAAATAAAAAAAAATTTAATTAAAATCTTAAAATTAGCAGAAAGGTAAACATAAGCATAAGGTAAACATTTTACCACCTATCTGGTCGACTAGCAGGCTAAAATGATTAGTCGTGCAATTTATATAAATCCATATAATACCTATTTTAAAGTTTTATTGCATATCTGTTGCTGTAAAAATAATGTCCCATTTCAAAAGTTGCACAAATATTTTTATTTCTTAGCTTCTTCTCTGTAGCGGAGCGGTGACGTAATAGTATTAGCCAATTCTTGAAAGCAGTTTCCAGCATTTCAGAAATAAAAGTCTTTTTTTTTTTTATGCATGAATTTTACGGTGAAGTTCAACAGTTACTGTACGGTTCTGGGCAGTGGTCAAACCCGATTTACAAAAAGACATTTGGGGATTGATGCTTACTTGTAAACTCAGATTCGGACGGCAATTAAATGACTGCAATTAACTTACCGTTGTCCTCCCCATATCCCCAGTGATGGCCAGTCATTGCTCCCTCTTCTTTGATGTTGTAAAGAGCGCAGAAGAGTCTTGAGTGGTGCAGAGGAGAGTTGTGTGTGAGTCGAGTCTAATGACAGCGGTAACAGGTGAATGAAGAGTGCTGTGATTGATTGACAGATGAGCAGATCCGATCTGGCCCCGCCTCCTCTAAAGCCGATTGCGCTGTGTGTTGAGGAGGACTTCTGTCTGGACCTGTTAAATATTTGAATACTTTGAATTAGCAGCATGTAATTGAACTGTCGACTGCAAATGAATCATTTCATCTGAGATTTGAATAGAAAAACATCGAGGGCGAATTCTATTTAAAAGTGAGCATCGCTGTGCCCTCCTTAGCTATTTGGAAGGGCACTTAAGGGAGCACATTAGCCTACCATCGTACTTTAGACATTTACCACTGACACTTCATTCGGAGTCTGAAAGTTACCTTGATAACATTCAGAATGCAGAATAATACTTAGCTATTAAAACTTTTGCTTCAAATAGCCTAGTTATAATTAAATTTATTTCACCTTAGGCTATTTGGTAAAAACAAGCAAACATGACAGTATAGCCCAGGGACCCTCAAATCTGGCCCACGAGATCCACTTTCCTGCAGAGTTTAGCTCTAACCCTAATCAAACACACCTGAGCATGTTAATCAATGTCTTCAGGATCATTAGAAAATCACAGGTAGGTGAGTTTGATCAGGGTTGGAGCTAAACTCTGCAGCGCATTGGCCCTCCAGGGCAAGATTTGAGGAACCCTGGTATAGCCTGTATAAAGAATATTTCCTGTTGGGTTTAAATAACCACTGCAGGATCAGCACTAACTGATGTGTCAAACAGATTAAAATTCATATTTTACTATTATAAATGATTATAATATAACTAAATTATGTAGGCTAATAATAATTAAGAATAAAATGTGTTGTTTATAAAGGTTAAGATTTAGGTTTACATCAATCAAAAGCAATTGCCTTAACAGACAATTACCTCACAAATTACCTCTACCTGTGAATCATTAACGTGAGAGCCACATTGTCTGAATAAAACCTCAAAGCTACATGATCATTACGTGGTTCAGGGTGCATGAATGCCTGCCCATTCTCATTTCTGACCACTGTCCGAGAACCTGTGGCACTAAAAATTAAAAAACTAAGGTGCCTGTACAATGTGGGGCACATCATCCTGGGAAAATGGGTCAAAATAACAAATAAAAAGTGCGTATAATTATAATACTTCTGTTTGTCCATTCGTCCTTTCTTTGCTTTTTTGCTGGGTTGTGGGAAGGCTGGACCCCAGACTGATGATTACATCAATATATTTTTTCCACATTCAAATAACAGATTCTAGAGAAAGAGATGAGGACATATGTTAAAATCGTAATGTGAAAACAGCTGTGACAGCAATAAAAATTAAACGCCAGCAAAAAGTGCACTATGATGGGACATTTACACTTTGCTCTAACAGCATGCTTGTGTTATACTTCAAAACAATGACTTGAATATGATGCAATAAAAATAATGTGTTTGAGTCAGAGCTGCTGTCTGGGAGGCTTCCCTCAACTCTATAACTGTAATTTACAAAATGAATAACACCAAAAAAGCTAGGCAGCTTTTAGTTTCAGAACCAATGAAAAGTTCACTTCATATGCCGTACGTCAGAGATAGCCTACAGTTGTAGAGCTGTCAAAACAAGAATATCGATGCAATGCAACAAGAAATATTATAAATACACTCTTAAAAATAAAGGTGCTTATAAGGTTCTTCACAGCGATGCCATAGAAGAATCATTTTTGGTTCCACAAAGAACCATTCAGTCAAAGGTTCTTTAAAGAACCATCTCTTTCTTACCTTTTTATAATCTGAAGAACCTTCTTTCGCCACAAAGAACCTTTTGTGAAACAGAAATTTTCTGTTAAACCACAGAAAGCTTCACTTAAAGGTTCTTTATGGAACCATTTAGACAAAAAAGGTTCTTCTATGGCATTGTGAAGCACCTTTATTTTTAAGAGTGTCGGAGAAAACAGTCACTGGGGTTGGAGATATTGTAGCCTACTGTATGTACGGTTGCCATATGTTTAAGTGTAATGATTTATTTATGATATGATAGCACTGTACATTTGATGTATTTGGCAAAAGCTTTTATCCAATGTGACTTGCATTGCATTGAAGGTAAACAATTAGTTTGTGCATTTACTGGGGACTATAGTGAGACGCTCAAGAGAGAGAGAGAAGAAAAAACACTGACAACTGAATATTGCTGTTTTAAAAAAATATAATTAAGAAATATTGCTGGATCCATACCAGCCTTTGCAGTGGCTTTTTGTGTCTTGAAGGCTACTGAGGAGGTAAACGAGCTGCTGTCATGATAAAGTGAAGTTAGTTCATTTGAGGACTTGAAGTGAAGAAAAGATACACAGGGTGAGACTGTTAATTTTTTTTCTTTCTCTCTGTATTTGTGGTTCTCAGGGTGAAAAAGGTCCTCGACTGATGGAAGATGACAGCTCCTCAGCAAGAGGAGCAGTTTAGCAAAGATAAACCAGACTGATTTATTTTTGTTGTTTTGTGATAAACCGTTGCGATTTTGTGGAAAGACGTGGTGTGATTGACCCTATGTCAGCATTAGAGTGAATATGTGCAAACTGACCCACATTTTGACAGAGATGACTGTCAAAGTCAGTCATTCATCAACGTTTAGAATGTATTGTAAAACAAATGTAATCCCCATTTTGTAACCCACTGATACTTTGAATAAACGTCTGCTCACCCTTTTCACGTAGTAGCCTAATTAACAAATCAAATTCTTGTGAAGAAGGGGAAAAAAACTTACAAGTCCCACGATGGACAAATATTAAAAGAGCTAAGGTATCATCCAAGCGGCACAATGGCTCCAGCTCTTGGCCAAACGGAAGAATAACAAGTCTGTCTGTATCGAATCTGCTAATGTCAATCTCCAAATAGTGAAACAGCAGCGTGCCGGTAGGATCGAGCCGTCACAGACAGAGACAGAGGACCATGACAGACCATAAAACGAGCAAAGAGCAGAAGTATGATCGGCAGCTCAGGTACATATCAGTCGGGTTTAAAAAAAAAACAAACAAACACAATAATGCAGTATACATGCACTGCCATTCTCCTTCAGCATTAGTTTTACGCTTTCCAATTGCATTAACGCTGACATACATAGAGGCCCATCGGTCATAGCAAGAGCTTTAATCATTCCAGAGTTACTTTAGATTGATCATGCTTTAATTCAATACTCTGCAGCAACATAATCAGTCTAATTTCCATATATAGCCTATTAACAACCTTACCGATCAGAAACCACTGGATGTATTAATCTGCTTGACTGTTGCCTGTCTGTCTTTGATTATGTTATTATAGCTATACTTATACGCTGGTCATTTATTGGTTGTTATATGTTTGTATCAGGTTGTGGGGAGATCATGGACAGGAAGCACTTGAAAATGCCCATGTGTGTCTCATCAAAGCCACTGCAACCGGCACTGAAATCCTCAAAAACCTTGTGCTGCCAGGTATCAGTATTTCTCCCTGTGCACCTCAAATCATAACACTGAGACATGAATTCATATAGATGATTGTGTTAACATTATTCTTACTCTGCTTTATAGGAATTGGAGCCTTTACCATAGTTGATGGGCACAAAGTGTCAGGGGAGGATGTTGGAAACAAGTAAAGTCACTGGCCTGCCAATCATTGTCTTGTTTTCGTAACAATCTTAAAGAGATTTTTGGTTATAGTGTGATGTATGGATAAATTTATCAGACTGCACCGTATTGAAAATGCGTCTGATTCTGGTCATGCTTTGATCTGTTCTGCAGCTTTTTTCTCACCAGCAGCAGTATTGGGAAGGTAAGCACAGAATTGTGTGTCCATAACAACTCTGTCCAAACCTAAAGTGACGTGTATGTTGAATGATGTTGTGCTTATTTTGCAGAACAGGGCTCAGGCTGCTACTGAACTGCTGCAGGAGCTCAATAGTGATGTGTCCGGAAACTTCGTAGAAGAGGTCAGTGTTAATGTAAACATACTGTAGTTTTACTTTTAGTTTAAACTCGGCTGTACAAAACCAGGTTTGGACACAAAACTATGAAATTGAATGAATAGGAAATGTATAGTGACTGAAATCTTAAGCAAATCAAAACAATCTTATATTTTAAGGTTTCAGGGTTTCCACCATTTGCCAAGATTATTGCTTATAATTCAAATGTAATTTAAAAGAAAAGAAAAAAAACATACACTACCATTCAAAAAGATTTGATTTTTTTTTTATTAATACTTTTATTTACCAAGGATGCATTAAAATATTTAGGTGATATTAAAGACAGTACAACACTGATAACATAGTTTTCAACAATGGTAATAATAAGAAATATTTCTTGAGCACCATGTCATCATGTGATGCTGAAAATTCAACTTTGCCATCACAGGAATAAATTACATATTAAAGTATATGAATATAGAAATCAGTTATATAAAATTATAATAATATTTCACAGTATACTGATTTTAATGTTTTTGATCAAATAAATGCAGACTTGGTGGTCATAAGAAATCTCTCTCAAAAACATTAAAACATCTTCCTGAAACGTTTGAACGGTTGTGTGCATAGGGTGCAATATTTATTAACGTAACTAATTGCAATCATTTAATCATAAGCCTCTATATCTAAAGGAATATAAATTCTAAAGGGACATAAATTCAGTCAAATGTGTTCAGACCTTTGTGAGGTAGTGTATCTTTTCATCTTTTTATCTAAGTTTATCTATTTTTTTGATATTCAGAGTCCTGATAAGCTTTTGGACAACGACCCTGAGTTTTTTCACAGATTTAGTCTGGTCATTGGCGTCCAGCTTCCAGAAAGGTAATACTACTATATAGTAATACTACTATAACACAAATCTGAATATATTGTTCCTTTGTGGGAAGTCATGGCCTAATGGTTAGAGAGTCGGACTCATAACCCAAAGGTTGTGGGTTCGAGTCTCATACCGGCAGGGATTGTAGGTGGGGGGAGTGAATGTACAGCGCTCTCTCCCACCTTCAATACCACGACTGAGGTGCCCTTGAGCAAGGCACCAAACCCCCAACTGCTCCCCGGGCGCCGCAGCATAAATGGCTGCCCACTGCTCCGGGTGTGTGTTCACTGCTGTGTGTGTGCACTTTGGATGGGATAAATGCAGAGCACTAATTCCAAGTATGGGTCACCATACTTGGCCGCATGTCACTTCACTTCAAGAATCGATTCCTCACTGTTTATTTTTTCGTGAGTTACTTTTAAATGCATTACGAAACTGACATGTTAAATAAAAAAACCCTATGCTACTATTTGATTGGTTGTATGTGCTGATTCTTCAGATCAATATATGCCTTTGTATCTTTATTTTGACAGCACGTGTTTGAGGCTGGGCAGTGTGTTATGGGATGCTGGTGTGACGTTCCTTGTATGTCGAACATATGGACTTATCGGTTACATGAGACTGATTGTGAAGGAGCACACAGGTAATATAATCATAATTTCCTGAAGCAAAATATTTTTTCCAGAAATTCGTTTATTAGAACTTGGACAGGATGGTTGAAATGTAGTGCAATAACGTTGCTAAAATTTCATTTTGAATATCCTTAAAGGGGTCATCGGATGCCCATTTTCCACAAGTTGATATGATTCTTGAGGGTCTTAATGAAAAGTCTGTAACATACTTTGGTTAAAATATCTCAATGGTAGTGTAAAAAATAGGGTTGGGTACTGAAACCCGGTACCAATATGGCACCGGTATCTATGTAACCGGTATGTACTAGAACCGAATCCGAACGCAGATTTCGGTGCCTCATTTCGGTGCCATGCCTGAGCGGTCGATTGAAATATTTGTCCTCTGGTTCTCCGAAACGGACGTATGAAACATCATCACTGGCACCGCACATGAAAATTAATTTCCCGACTGAGAAAATGCACGTGAACTCAATTCGAAAAGGTCTAATAATACAAATCCAACACATCTTTGTAGTAACGAGAGTGTCCATGTTGTTTTCACATTCCGACTTAAAAGCACAATTCGGGAAATGAGAGCATTCGAGGAGCGCGTGAATGCAGTAATTACACTTGCTCTGATGGCAGCAGGTAGCCTTCCGTTAACTAAG
>NW_015558795.1:195343-200463 GCF_001515605.1 Sinocyclocheilus anshuiensis | reverse complement strand
AAAGGCGATTTGCAAAGATTCATAAAAAACCCTTATACTCACTTCTTCTGTAGATGAAGCTGGTTCACGAATGATTCGCGCGAACATAAACGCATTTAGGTCGATCTGGATCAGCGCATTCCCTTCAAAAAACGAAAATGACGTTAATCCTCTGCATGTTCAGCGGCTCAGATGTCGGGAGAAAATGATGACTGCTATGTTCATTATTACATCCAACAACAAAACACCTCAATCGCTAATCGGAGACATTCTTGTCTTCCCTGCAGTCGAAACAATGCCGGGATGTGTACACACACTTCCAACACACATTTATGTTAAAACAACATTTAAAGTGAATTTTGCATCCGATGACCCCTTTAACATTTATGTAAAAATACATCTTTTGTGAAAATGTTGAAGGGTCTGTCTGTGTCTTTCACTACAGTGATCGAATCTCATCCAGATAATGCATTAGAAGACCTGAGACTAGACCAGCCATTCACAGAGCTCAAACACCACATAGAGTCCTACGACCTGGACAGCATGGAGAAGAAGGTCAGATTGATTATTGATGTTCTTTTTATTGTATGTGACTGACTTGCATGTATTTTGTGTTCACGTTTCAATCATTGCAGTTTAAAAAATTGTTGTATGTATTTTGTTTCATTTTAGGATCACAGTCATACGCCATGGATAATTGTGGTTGCCAAATACTTGGAAAAGTGGTATAGTGAGGTAATTTTTGACATATCCTTATGAGCTTTCTAAATATGAGATGTCCTAAATGACCTCTTAATAGACCTTCTCATAGTGTATCTTCTCTGATCCAGCACAACTCCCAGTTACCGAAGAATTATAAGGAGAAGGAAGCTTTCAGACAACTCATCAGAGAAGGTAATGTAATGCCATGTTGTTCCTTTCAATAATTTTTTGTAGCTCATTTCTCTTGTCGTGGGTTTGCCTTAATTTCTGTATTTTCTCAGGAATCCTTACGAATGAGAACGGAAAACCTGAAGATGAAGAGAACTTTGAGGAGGCAATCAAGAATGTGAACACGGCTCTGAACCCCACCAAGGTAGAACTCCTTACATTTGAAAAGTTGTAGTTATAGTATATGTTCCTTGCATATGATTTGTACTGATCTTTGTCCCGTTGTAATGTAGGTCCCCAGTGCAACGGAGGACATTTTTAATGCTGAGCAGTGTGAAAATATTACCTCACAGGTTAGTAGGAACATGCAATACTACTCCTAAGCCACCTTTAAACTGTCTTCAACATTCACATACGATTGTTGCATTCTGCTCCTAGTGGCAATTGGAATTGGTCATGATTCATTCATTACCCTCCATTTATTTGCCATGGTAAAATGAAAAAGGTTTGAAATATTTAAAGGGGTCATATGATGTTGCTAAAAAGAACATTATTTGGGGCGTGTTAGAACGAGCCGTTTTAGGTAGGCGTGGTTGACTCTTAACTTTTATAGAGAATATCTCTTTGGATTTGAGACTTTAGTCTTTGGAACTTTACAGATCTTCTTGATGCACCAAGAGCTTGTAACACTCCAAAGAGAAAGGAAAAATTGAAATCGCATCATATGACCCCTTTAAACACACTCAAAGTATAAATCCCTTCTGAAAATTCTGCATGCATGCACATACAATCAGATCTCCCATACTACTCTCTATTGGGGAAATGTATGGCTTCCAGTTTGCTGTTTGTTGGAGGTAGTGAAAAGGTGGCTTTTTAAAAAAAATTGTATTCTCCGTTATCCATCTAATTTTAATATAAGAGCAGATGCTGCAATTTGTAACTTGAGTTTCCTAGGTTTCCAGTGTCAGTCAGTTATTTTAGCTGTACAAAAATAGTTTTGATACTGAAAAGTGGTACTGTGACATCACATTATTTTAATTTATTATTGTAATAATAAATACAGTACTTAGTAGTTTACTGCACTTTATTATTCTAGTTATTTACTCATAGTGTCAGATGTCTTACACATTCATAAGAAATAGCTTACTTCCACATTGAAAAAGAGAGAGAATAATATGTTTTAGAACTTTTCCTATGTGCTTCTTTCTGTAAATATTTAGTTACAAGCAAAAAAAAAAAAAAGCTAAATATATGTATGACTTTCAATAATATCAGTTTATACAAAACCAGTAGCTTTAATCTGTCTTATCGTAGAGCCCATCCTTCTGGGTGATGGCACAAGGAGTGCGGGACTTTGTTCGAAACGAGGGGAACGGAAAGCTACCTGTGCGAGGAACCATCCCAGACATGATTGCAGATTCAGACAAATTCATCAAGTTACAAAATGTGTAGGTATTCAGCATTCAAATCACAAATAGTCTGGAAACATTTTATTAGTAGTAATGTGTTATTTTATTAGTAATGTGAAATTTGCCTGGTATTGCAAAGAACTATTGGTAATGACCAACAGCTGAGGAACGTTACATAGTCCGACATGTGTAGTGACTGTCGATCTGCTGCTTTCGCTTGATTCCTACTGACTGTGTTTTTGGTAAAATAGCATTTGTTTGGAACTTTCGATTTCAGCTACAGAGACAAAGCCATGAAGGACGCAGCAGTTGTGTCCAAACATGTCAAAGCACTTTTACAATCAGTTGGAAAGGTATTTACACAATCAACACACTCTTCTGTAATAACTGCAGTTTATCTATTTTATTAGCACATTAACATTAATGATCTTTTTACCTCAAAGCCTCCAGAAAGCATCTCTGAACAGGAAATCAAACTTTTCTGTGAGTATTGCACACACACTCCCATAGTCTGCTCTCAGATAAGAATATTTTCTATTTTAAGGTTTTTGTCAGGATATTCCAACACTTTGCAAAATCCTGTAATATTCTCCATCAGTTTGTTTGCGTACGTGATGTTCATGGCTCCAGCAATTAGTGAAAAATCTAATCTTTGGGAATTTTAACAGGTGGCTTTCTCCATAAAGCCTATGTTGTGTGGTGTTTTGTGTCCCACAGGTAAAAACGCAGCTTTCCTCCGAGTGGTGCGCTGCAGGTCTCTGGCAGAAGAATACAGTATGGACACTTTCAATAAAGATGAAATCAGTACGTCTTCTCTGCGGTTCTCTGGCCGCCTGTGGTTTATCTCAATTTATAAATGTTATGGCCACTGCACAGGATTGTTTAGAACGAGTTACTAACATGGTTCATTGATGTTTATATCCATGCTTGGGTGTTGCTGTGTGTGTTTAAGCTATTTTTTTCTGTCTCCATAGCATCCTGTATGGACAGCACAGACAGTGAGAAGGTTCTGTACCTCATGCTCCACTCAGTCGATCGCTTCTATCAGCAACACTCCCGATACCCAGGTCAGAAGAGTTATCAAAACAGGCAAAAATATATATATATAATTGGGAAACTCTCAACCATAGCACAGATTTTAAAATATATATCCATCAAGTCACAGATTTTTTTTTATGCTAAAAAAATCCTCAAGTATTTGTATACTAAACTCAACTTGGATTTGTCACTATTTTATGTATTTATTTATTTATTTTGGACATGGTACTATGGTAATGCCACCTTTGTTGGAGTACCATGAAAATATTACCGTATTGGTTCTAAATCAGTATATTTTAAATAGTAACAATTAGGGATGTCGACGATTAATCGATGATCGATTAATTGTTGATAAGAGATGCAATCAATTAAAGCTATCGATGATCGATTAAGCTAGGCTATTTAATTTTGGGCTGCGTGCAGCTCATGTGCAAAACACATGTGAGCGGCTGTGAGTGATGGTGACGGTATATAAATCATTCATTCATAATGTACAAATTAAGCTTTTAATGTGATTTAAACTTTAAAAGTACATTAAAATAGAAACAACACAAAGTTCTTCATCATGGAAAGCAATAGAAATGTAGTAACTAATTCATTTCCCCAGATAATTGTTTCAAGCGCTTTTCAGGGCTGCGGGACACAGGACAGATAGGCTATTCATTCCTACAACTTGTTAATTTGTTCCTACGACTTATTAATTTGTGGCCACAGTCCATGTTTCATTAATTATGTTCCTTAAATAACCCATGATTTAACTAAAATGAGGGAACAAATTAGTAAATCGAACTAATCATAGGTGGAGGGTGGACCAACTCCAGGGTAAGGCTAAAAGCAGACAAATCTATTAACTACAAACATCATAAACCCGTCTTTTTAGGAAAGAACGAGACATGGGTGTCATGTAGGCTAATAAAGTATGTTTAATGGGACTGAATTTGTATTTAACGTGATTAAAATTTAATAAAAAACATTAGAATTTGGTAATTATAAAACGTTTCCTTTCCAAGGTTCTTCAAACACAGAATAAGTTATTATACAGAAAGTGACATTATCACTAACTTTGATCTATCGCGAGTTTAAGCACTCTCAAAAAAACAAGACTATTGTTATAATCACTTAAGCTGTCTACACTGTGAAATGAATCTCTTACTTACATTGTACATACATCTGCGCATCTGGAATTCAGTCAGCGAACACACGGGCACTCAAAACTGATGAGTTTCAGCGATGACTCATCTGAACGCCTCTGATTGGCCATTGCATTCCTATAAGTGCAACAGAATAGTTTGTGATTGGTTATAATGCGCAACACTGTAAAAACGCCTAAAATTAAATACGCCTAAAATAAATCTTAATTTAATGCCACAATCGAAACTTTCTATTCATTTTCATTTTGTTAGCAACAGTCGTAATAGATTTAATTTTAGCTAGCCCAGTGTGTTGTGATTGGCTCAACCGTTTCTAGTGCGGGAAGTAACTCGTTGTTGTCCCTACCAGCCGTTTTTGTAGGCATTAAACCGCCAGAATTTTAAAAGACGATATCTCCGTTTGCATTAAACTTTCACCTTCGTAACTTAGCAGATATTGTTAATGCTCAAACAGCAACATTACACACTAACTAATGTTAAAAAAGTGAAATCGCAATGAACCACCCCTTTAAAAAACAAATGGGCCTAATGGAACGCAAAAATTCAAAATCTGACATTTTCTGGAACAGGATCCAGCAGGATCAAATTAAAGGTGGGGTAAGCGATTTCTGGCAGCCAATGTTGATATTTGAAATCACCAAAACAAACACGCCCCTACCCCAAAAGGGTCTCT
>NW_015558795.1:176947-195253 GCF_001515605.1 Sinocyclocheilus anshuiensis | reverse complement strand
TCATTATAATCAGTGATGCTGTCTACACCATAGATATATATACATATCTATGGTCTACACTGGATGCGGCCCGTCACGACACGACAAATGACACGAAAACTGCTGCTGCGTTCTATTTATGACGTATTGACACAAATTTCAAATGATTTTCAACGGTCGCTTTGTTGCGTCCAGTGTACTAGACAGACAGACAACAACTAGCTGTTGCGATGCAGACTTGGTGTTACTCACCTATGGAGAAGAAACAAAGCAACCTCGGCATCCGATCACAGGCCTTCCACTCCTTGAGTTCTCTCCAGCGCTGGAAAGCTGATCCGATATTTACACGGGTCCTACTTATTGCCTTAAGCCTTCTTTTGTTCCGCAGATGTTTTCCTCTTTTGTTTTTTAAGAAAGTTATTTCCCTTAACCAGGAAATTAACGTTCTTAGAATTGACAGACAGTTGACCCTGAGAGGTCAAGTAAATATCTACAGCGGATCTAAATATTTATAATTAATTATAACTAGTTATGATTAATTATTCATATTTCCCCATGAGCTGATGCGCTACATCCTCCATCTCTATCTTTCTGTCGCTCGGCTCGCTAATGTCCGTCCCATGCACTGAACGCTCTCTCCTCCACATCATGAGTAGACACGCCCCTTACTGCTGATTAGCTACAAGTTTGTTTTGCTATTCGGCCCGAATCAGTTTTCTAAAGCGTTTTTGCAAAATCGCTTAACCCACCTTTAAGTACTGTAGTAGTCATAATACCCACATAAAAATGTTTAATGTGAGCAACAGTGTGTTTTGCCTCAGCAGCGCCGATGGAAGCGGTTCACTGACTCCGCAGCACAGCCACACGCGCCACAGTTACGTTTGGGATAATTTTATTTTAAATGCCATAATGTCAGTTGAAAACATTGCAATTGTATTTTAAAATACAACAACGAGAACCACGAAACCATTTAAAGAGGTGCGTTCAGCGGTCTCCGTGACGGGATAGAATGATCATAATCACATCTATTCATTTTACAATCCTGCTACTAGCATTTTATTCAGACTAAAACCCCTTTAATTCGAGTGAGAAAGGTTTTTTTTTTGTTTTGTTTTTTTTTGAGTGTCTTTTGTACATCCTGTCATGCCCGTGACTGCGTGCCTTTGCAATAGACGCATTTTGCAGCATTAAGGTTAACGATTAATCGATTAATTGATCGTTAATTTAAACGACGATCGAAAATTGACATCCCTAGTAACAATATTTCACAATATTGCTGTTTTTACTGTATCTCTAATAACAGACTTCTTTCAAAAACATTAAAATGGAAACCAAACCTTTAAATGACAGTGTATATGAACTCTGTCACTCTGATATTATAGAGTGCGACTGTTTTTCTCAGGTGTCTACAATTACCAGGTGGAGGAAGACATTAACAATCTCAAGCTGTGTGTAAACAGTCTTCTACAGGAGTACAGTCTGAACGTCAATGTGAAAGATGACTACATCCATGAGTTGTAAGTTTGTTCACAGTTAAGCTCGTTTGGTTTGAAGCTGTACAAACTAAATATTTATACTAAAAATGGTTTTGTAATATTGATAATAAAGAAGCAGACGTTCTCCTGTTCATCTGGTCCCTCTGTTTATAATCAGATGGTAACAGTGTAAATGTTATTTTCATATCTTCCAGCTGCCGTTATGGAGCTGCTGAGCCACACACAGTCGCCGCTTTTCTGGGAGGTGAGTGTTTATATACTTATTCAGGATCCTGCAAACACACACCTCATTAAACATTCATAATGCATATTGTGACATCCGCTACAATATGGATTTAATAGTATAAAGGCAAATCATACTACGAATGTAAATATGGCCTTTCTCATTAACCGTCTCCACTGCTTGCATTACTTATATGCATTTTCAATAATCATACAACTGCCGGATAGCAAATAACCACAATAAAAGCCAGGTGTAAATGACCAAGACACATTGATTTTGAGAGCATTTGGCGATCGGATCAATGGAACCACATTCGGAGGTGGTCAGGGATGGATTCTGACCACATTCAATGTAAATGCTAATGCGCTTTCGTTATTTGTATACAGCCACTTGAGTGATGTGCTGCAAATAATCATTATCTGTCACTCAAAGAGTGAGTTTAAAATTTGTCAGGCTCTGTTTATTTCCATCTGTCATTGATATGATTCATGGTTTTCTGTAGCAGGAGCTCATTTAATCTTGCCAAGTGTTATGCTGCGGGTTATTGGATTCTTCTTTTTATTTACTATCACAATGTAAAAAAAAAAACAAGACATTGGGGTCATGTTATCTGGTCAACTGATTAAATGAACAATAACCTGTGAATTATCCATTTGAATCTCTCGTTTCTCTCTCCAGATTTCCTTGTACATTTGCATGTAGCCACTGTAAACTTTCTTTTTCTTTTCACTTCTAATTCCTATTTAGTGACATGTTCAAGGCCCAGAAAGGTAGTAAGGACATTGTTAAAACAGTCCATGTGCCATCAGTGGTCCAACCTTAATTTTATGAAGCTATGATAATACTTTTTGTGTGCAAAGAAAACTAAAATAACTACTTTATTCAATGATTTCTTCTCTTCCGGGACAGTCCGATGCCATTATCGAGAGTACCACGTCCAACCTTAATTTTATGAAGCTATGATAATACTTTTTGTGTGCAAAGAAAACTAAAATAACAACTTTATTCAATGATTTCTTCTCTTCCGGGACAGTCCGATGCCATTATCGAGAGTACCATGACACATGCAATATGGCATCGGACTGTCTCGGAAGAAAATAATTGTTGAATAAAGTCGTTATTTTTGTCTTGTTTGCACACAAAAAGTATTCCCGTAGCTTCATAAAATTAAGGTTGGACCACTGATGGCACATGGACTATTTTAACAATGTCCTTACTACCTTTCTGGGCCTTGAACATGTCAGTTGCGTTGCTGTCTATGGAGGGTCAGAAAGCTCTCGGATTTCATCAAAAATATCTTAATTTGTGTTCCGAAGATGAACAAAGGTCTTACGGGTTTGGAACAACATTAAATTTTCGGGTGAACTATCCCTTTAAATAGCGAATGAACATAGGGTTAGTAAAAAAACATGGGTTAAAATTAGGGCAACCAATTAGGTTAATTACTGTGAATATGTTTGGTTAACACAACCTTAAATGCATTATGAAAATGCCAGTTTCCGTTGCCATCTTGATCCAATTGCATATGCAGAAATCAACATAATAATGCCAGTTGTAAAGAGGCCCATTGTCTGTCTTTTGTTGCAGGATCAGCAGCTCAAGAAGCCATCAAAATCATCACGCACCAGTTTGTACCTTTCAACAACACGTTCCTCTATAATGCCATGTCACAGACCTCTGCTACTTTTCAGCTTTAGAGCAATCGTCCCTTCCAGTTGTGTTTCCTCATTCCTCTATCAAAGTGTTGGCACTCAAGTTTGTTTATACTTACACTGATCAGTGGTGTTGCTTTTTGACAAGACCAGAACTGATGCTGCATACTGAATAAACAGTATATCTCCAAAGCTTTTGTGTGTGATTTGTGTGTTCTTTTCACAACACTGTCTTTACTGTCATTTTTTATTATTTTAATGCATCCTTGCTTAATAAAAGCAAGCAAGCATTTATTTTTTTCATATTACTTATTCCAAGTGTATCACATTTTCCTAAACATATTGAGCAGCATAACAGTTTTCAACATTGTTAATAGGAGATGTTTTATTGAGCAGCAAATCAGCATATTAAAATGATTTCTGAAGGATCATGTGACACTGAAGACTGGAGAAATGGCTGCTGAAAATTCAGCTGTGCATCACGGGAATAAATTGCATTTTCAAATATTTTCAAATAGAAAATGTGTTATTTTTCATTGTAAAAAATTAAATATAGAATATTACTGATCTTACTGTATTTTTGTTTAAATGAACGTAGCCTTGATGAGCATAGGAGACATCTTTTAAAGGGGTCATATGATGTTGCAAAAAAGAACATTAGTTATGCAAATCTTACCACATTGTGACGTAGACATGTGGGGGCGTGTTAGAACAAGCCGTTTTAGGTAGGCGTGGTTGACTCAACTTTTATAAAGAATATCTCTTTGGATTTGAGACTTTAGTCTTTGCAACTTTACGGATCTTCTTTATGCACCAAGAGCTTATAACACTTCAAAAGGAAAAATTGAAATCGCATCATATGACCCCTTTAAAAACATGGCCTTCAGAAAGCTATGATGGGCCGCCCTGATATTTTATTTTATCACATTAATTAATTTTATTTGTCTTAAAAAGTCTTGAATTTTATTTTATAAACTCTACAAATACCCTGAAAAACATGATTTAAAAAAAAAAAGTCTAAACCAGCAGTTAAGCTGCCAGATAGTTTTATATTTGTATCGTCTCACTATGCTTTCAGCCTACATTATCTGATATAAACGTGTGACATTTTCACATGGTAACTGGAGAACTACTGTTTATACATGTCATGTAATTTTTCTAAATATGTGCTAAACTGTATTGTGGTGAGCTGCTGCTGTTTGTTTGGGCAGATTACAGAGTTATTTCCTGTTGTAGGGTGGAGTGCTGTGTTTCTATGGCCGGTCTAAAAGCAGACGGCTCTCTGTGGTTTGAAGAGAATAGCTAGGTTTTCCTCATAGGGAGTCTAGACAGAGGAAATCAGTGGCACGTAAACGTATATTTTTACTCATTCCCAAGCCTCCAAGAATCTAAAACTTCCTGAATGACCTACTTTACCCACAAAAATGTTTAGGAAAAGTTCAGAACACTCCCGTCAATGTGTTTTAAAGCCCAAATCCAGTGGAGGGCACCCTCCTCCGTCTGCTGGAGCACATTCTGACCCAAGCTTTTCCTTTTTTGCACATTCCACTGTAGAATAATTCATAACTGGAGACTCTCCTTATATTGATCTGTCATGCAAGACAATGTTAATAACAAACCAGGCAATGTTGTTCAGTTACTACTTCATTGTTTTCACAGAAGCCGAAAATGTTTAAAAGTTCTCCTCATGACTGTGTTACGAAACTTTCCCTGTGACCCCTGCATGAGGAGGATTGCCTATCTGGGCCGTGTTTATGAAGGATTGCTGGGCTCAGCCTGCAGCTTTTCTAACCAAACGGAAATTCCCCCAAGGTGATTTACTCCTTCTGGACCCTGAGTGACATTGAAAGCTTGACTATGACTTATATAACTAGCAGATTGAAACCATCTCATGGATGCCTTGTTTGGAAATACTGCTTATCTGTTTAATATCCATGTCAGCTTATGTCATGGCATTGAATGTTATGGCAATATCTGCTCAGTTCATGACCTTGTTTTTGTCATCAGCTGAATTAGATTTTCATTTGGGGTCATACTTGTCGTTGCCAGTGGTATTTCAATACTATTATAGTATTCATTAAAATCGCAAATTAGTTTTTAAGATTTTCAGTTTCATGTTTTTAGGTTTTAGTACTTTTGTGATCCCATTTTATATTCCATGTCTTTACATTTAAAATATATATAATTATAAATGTATGTACATAAAAATTGCATTGTATCAAATGATTCATTTAAATGTTAATAGTAAATCGTACACCTAAATATAAAGTGGGTCCAATTTTATGTACATTTTTAATTTTATTAGTTTTGGGGCTTTTTTCTATATTTCTCTATAGATAAAGCTTTAATTTTCATTTAAATATTTCGGTTTTTGTTTTAGTTATTTCAGTATTTAAACTTCTTTTATTTTTGTTAGCTGCCAAGGCAACTTCAACTTTTCTCAAAGTTGACTTTTTTTTTTTTTTATAAAAAAAATGAATATATTTTTTAATAATAATACTAATCTTTTTTATATAAATTGCATTTAATTATAAATATAATTATTCCATCTGTGCAATTTTAGCTCTGCTTGCACTTCAGATATTTATCACAGGTAATCTAATATAGCGTCTTTTTGAAACATTTTTCCTGATGCTTCTCCTGAAGTCTTCAATGTGGAAAGGAGAAGGTCTGGAGTTCAGCATGTCATGCAGCTGCATCAACAAGGCCAGAGAACCATGTGGAGCAATCCAAACGTGGTTTCAATTAGATTAATGCGTTACTATTGCAATAGATAGTTAACTAATGTTTTTCCTTCACTGTTTATTTTACTTCATAGGCTGCCAATCACATTTGATGAACTTTTTATGTTCAATTCTAATGTTAACAACACTACAACTATGCTATAATAAATTATGGTGGCAATGCTGTGCGCTATTCATCTGCAACGATTACACGGTTGACATGATGTTCTTTCGGAAATCTGCAGTAAAGCACTTTAAGCCTTCACATGAAGCTGTATCGAACCTGGATATCCATGTCCAGAATCCATTCCCTTTGGCAGGACTGCTGAACAGGGCAGCTCTTCTTCATTAATATGGATGACTGAGGCCAGAAACATCCAGAGGTGACACACAGTCTCTCATAAACAGATAAAGAGACAGTGATGGAGCAATACTATCACCACATTCATTCACATACATACTGCATTCTTTCTCTGTCTGCCATGTGAGCGGGAAAGTCCAGTACTTACACAAATAGAGGAATATAAATCTGACAGTGTGAGAACAATTTGAATAATAATCAATTTAGTGCTTGTGCCAAAATAAAAATCAGAATCTGAGACTTCTGATAAATAGTTTTTCATCATAAATAAGGTGATGCATATTTTTTTTACTTACAGTTATTTGTGCTCTAAACCAAGGCTTAATTTAGTTGATCAAAAATACACTAAAAACAGTAATATTGTAAAATATTGAATGTTGAACATTTGATTGGTTGTATACTTGTATTGTTGTGTATAATGTAGATTTTCATATTATATGGTCATCAATATCATTTTACTATTATTTTGCTATTATCTGTTTTGAATTCTTTTTATACCATTCCAATTGTAATTTTTTATTAAAGTTTTAGTTATTTTGAGGTGTTTTTCTTTTCTTTGTCTATTTTTTTTACATTTTATTTCAGTTTTAGTTATTTTAGTACAAGTTAAACAAAATTAAAATGAGACACGTTCCTTTTATATATATTCAGTTAACATTTATTTCAAGTAACAAAAATGCTTCTTTACTAATTATTTTAGTTCCCATTTCAGTTTTAGTTTTAGTTAACTATAGCAACCCTGATGGCTACTTGTACTTTTTACTTTTAAAAACCTTAACTGATTTAATTGGCAGTATTTATTTGCTGTATATGGTAGTAATATACAGTTAACCAATTAATGTTTTTATTACATTTGTATATTCTGTTACTTTTTTTTTACAGTGTGTGGGAACATGACCTCATGGAGTATAGGACAAATAAGTTAATTGAACTCAATGTAAATGAGTTTATAGTACTCATATTTATTGGTTTTAAAACTTAAATGGTTTAAGGCAATCGGTTTCCTCAAACGGTTTGAGTTACCGCAACTTGTCGGGTTTTACAGTGTAGCATTTGTTCATTCTGTTACTTTTTTTACAGTGTGCTTTCCATGCACAACGCTATACATGTGTATAACCTCTATACATATATTCAGTAACTGGAATGGTCAACCAAACACTCATATCATATGCATACACATACACAGTGTCTTGGTTCCATTCACACATTATCAGGATCTGAGCGAAGGCCGTTGGGTGGTGCATTATCTGCACACACAGGAGGAGGCAGTGAACAATAGATGAGCTGGCCATGTTTGTGTGGACAGTCCTGTAATGTGAAAATCAATGGGCCAAACTTGAGCACTGACACAGTACAAGTGCTTCTTTTATATCATTTTCTGTGCACTAATTTCCCATGCTGTTAAGTAAGTGCGCAAAATAAATCAACACAACTGTCCATATGCTGTACCTATATTTATATAAATCAGAACTATGTCTATAAACACAGACAAAGGGTAAAGCAAGGGAGAAGGGACTGGAAAAAGCTGGGGAGGTTGCTGAAATCTGCTGATTATTATTTTGGATATTTGATTGGCCATCTGCCAGTGCTGCGCTATGTCTCTCCATCTCTCCTGGGGTCTGGAGGAGCTGGGATGAATTAATACAGCACAGGCTGAGCAAATCATTCCCTGAACAAGATGAGGCCCTTAAACATACTATAGTACTATAATACAACGATAGTCAGATGGTAAATCCATGACGTTTTATATATTCCATAAAACTGAATGGTTACCATACTCTTAAACCAGGGTATTTAAGTAATGCATCAAGGCTTGATGTCAAGACAAATCAAAGCACTGTAATATCACGATACGTTTTTGTGCTCCAAAAGCTTTATGGCAGAATGAGAGTCTTTGAAGAGTCAATTAGCATTCTGTACGGTCACTAAGTCAGTGTGCAGACTGGATTTTAAAGAACATGTGCTGTAGGAAGCATGAAGCAGCCTATAGTGTCCTAACAGTTCGCTTTCAGAGAACACTGGCAATTAATCAGACTGGTAAAAGGGCTGTATTTAAGGACAGAGTGAGGCTCCACAGTGCCTGTGATGAGGTCTTCAGGCTCACCCATGACAGACAGGCTAGTTTATGGTGTGTTTATGTAACACAGCTGCGGTTACAGACGCCCAGGCCCCCTTTCTCAGCTCTTCGCTCAGGGTCAGAGGTCGGGAGGCCCCATTTAGATCAATTTCCTAGAGACTCAGACTGGGCCAGAGGATCACAGTAAGCGTTAGCTTGTTCAAAAGTCTTCAGTACTGCTATGCAGAGAGATACAACAGCTGTGCTGTTATTAGAAGGCCAATATCTAGTAATGACACATGCTGTTGGTTTGCCGCTGGTGGATTTATTAAGCTTGTCTGCACAATGGGACAGAATTAGTGCTATCATGCACAGACTGTCCTTGAAGTTGGAGACTATATAAATCTGAGATGTTTTATTCATCCACTTTTCTGATTAGGACTTTTTGTAGGACAGATGATTGTCCTGAGTGTCCTTTACAGTAACTCACATTTACCTCTGTTTATTTGTTTAATTAGCATTTTAATTTCTTATTTTAAAGACTTAAGTACATTCTGTCACTTTACTTTGCACTTTTTTTCTTTTGGTATAAATTATGTAAGGAAATTATGTATTAGAAAAATAATGAACACCCGAGGTCGCGTCGTGGCCGTTACACCTCGGGTGTGCCTTATTTTTCTAATAATTCAACGGCCCTGAGTCAATTATTCCGCTTATACTACGGTTACCACACCTCAAGACATCGATCAGATGATATATTTAAAGGGATTCGTCCGGTTTTTGTACTTAAACCGCTATTGAGTAGGATTATTTCTTCCGCATCTCATCCAACACCTCTTTTGCTAGTTCCAAAAACGCCATTTTAAAGCTGGTAATGGAGGCTTGAGCCGTTGATAGCATTCTAATGCAGTTATTAATGATGTTATTAGAAAGAGAGCCAGAGAGACAGAGACAGAGAAAGAGAAAGAAAGAGAGAGAGCGAGCTTGTGTGAATTAGGCTACCTCTAAATGTCTGAGCGTCCCTCAACAGTGTTCTGCAGCAGCGTCTCTAAACAGCGCTGTCATTACCTCGCTAGTGAGAAATGTCATGTGTGGCCTTTAAGTTGCTACACTATATAGGATAACTGATAAAATCGTCAGGGCAGCGCTAACAACACCTTTTTGTGCAAACTATATAATATATAATATATATAATATATAGTTATATAATAACTATATAATAATTGCATGCCTCAGAACGTTCGTCAGCCAATCAGATTCAAGCATTCAACGGCCCCATAGTATAAGTGTAACATATGTACACTACTGTTAAAATCCTTGGGGATGGTAAGATTTTTTATATTATAAATTTTATATTATATAAAGATTTTTTCACCTGTTTGCTAAAACAATACAGTAAAAATAATTTATCCCCGTGATGTCAGTTACTCCAGTCTTCAGTGTCACATGATCCTCCAGAAATTATTCTAATATGCTGATATGGTGCTGAAGAAATATTTCATATTATTATCAATATTGAAAACAATTGTGTTGCTTCGATGAATAGTTAAAAAAAAAAGTCTAAAAAAAACACATTTATTTATAACAGAAATGCAGAAAACAAAAAATTCTGAAAGCATGTATACATATTTAGATGACAATTGCACATGTAAGTATAAGTACAAATAAGTATAAGTACAGAGTTTCCCAAAAACTTACTAAGGTCCCTAGAGAAAAATAAATATACTAAAATGTATTTGAAATACATTTGCATTGTGCACAAACAGTACTCCAAATAAGTTTAATTATATTTTTTTATATCAGTAAGTCTCAAGCAAGATGTCAATAAACATGTTAATAGATTTGAACTATACTTAGTATGAAATAAATGTATTTTAAATATATAACTTTTTTTTCACTGTCACATGATCCTTCAGAAACCATAATATGCTGATTTGGTGCTCAACTAACATTTCATATTATTATCGATGTTTAAAAAGTTGTACTGCTTAACATTTTTTTGTGAAAACAGTGACATTTATTTTTAGGATTCTATTATTAATAGAAAGTTAAAAAATGACATTTATTTTTTATAACAATTTAAAAGTCTATACCGTCATTTCTGATTAGTTTAACATCTACTTTCTGAATAAAATTATTCATTTCTTACTGACCCCAAACTTTTGAACAGTATTGTATGTATATAAAAATCTGTGGTGCGTTTAAGCATGTGCGTCATGTATACATGCAAAACATGCAGACATGCTCTACCATCCTTCCTCTACCATCACTGTTATCTTTTTAAAGTCAAAGGCACGCACACACCTGTGCTTAGTCACACTCACACACATCCTGTTACTCAAACATGCTGTATGAATTAACCATTCATAATTCACGTGCTGATAGTGAAACTGTCTTCATCTCAGAGGTTGAGAGCAGTGTGGAGTGTGAGAGAGTATGTGTGTGTGTGTGTGTGTGTGTGTGTGTGTGTGTGTGTGTCGAGAGGGGTGGGTGTACGTTATCCAAAGCACAAACCCAGTGACCCATACTGCAGGACGCACCTCCCCACTGGGTGGAAACTTTCAGGAGGCCATGCTGGGAAAACAAGAGCCAGAGAAGGAAAAGACTTAAAGAGAGGAGAGCTGGCCCTTGATATTACAAATTCACTTTGTCTCATTCTCTTCCCTTCAAAAGTGGGGCCTCTTATCTTTACTTAATAAATAGTCTACGGCCTGGGTCATTGTCAATTGCTAAATTTGATTAAAAAATCTCACCAATCCCAGCTATGCATGGAATTCCTTCTAATAACCAACGGCACATCCTCTCTGAAACTGTCACGCTCTACAGTGAAGTGTTGATGAATGTGGAAAGAGGTAGAGAATTCCATTGATAAGTAGTGCGGCCTTCATCTTCATACCAGCAGTGGCCAAATACTGGCATCAGATAAAGGTAGAAATGTAGAGGGTAGAAAGGTAGAAACAACAAATAAAAGGTGATTCTTTTAATTTGAACATATGAGTATATTAATGTCTCAGAAGCAGGTTATGATGAGCCTGTAGCAAATGGAACCCCCAGGTTTCACGGCATCTTTACCCCCATAGACTGAATAAGCGTGTGCTATTCCTGCATTCATCCCATTCCTTCTGCTGATTACATTGCCATGGCTGATTTCACTTTATTAGTTTTTCTGTTACTACAAGGAAGGACATCGTCATACCTAGATCCATATCTAGTGAGAGAGAGAGATAGGCATGCATCTGTAAAAATGTGTTTGGTGCTTTCCTGGTCGAAACTCACATATGATAGTATTGTGTTGTGTTTGCTACACAGTTATTAAGGTGTTTTAATTGGTTTTAGCAGGTGGTTGCTGGGGTGTTCTGGGTAGTTGCTAAATTGTTGCCCATTGTCAAGTTTTTATGATGTAGTAGTCTCTATGACTTTTAGACTCCTCTGATGGTTTCTATTTCAATATAACTAAAAAGGGCGCCACATTAGGTGGTCGCAATTTTTGCGACAATAAAAATAATTACAAATCTGGTCTCTTATTTTTTTTGTACAGTACATCCAGATAAGTCGTTGTGTCATTGTGTTGTGAGCTGAAGTGTTTCCTGCAAATTCCAACAAACACAGTGTGAGCTCATGTCTCATTTGCGAAAATAAAAATGTTGTAATGGACAAGGGCTCCATCCGTATACATACAGTATATTTCTGTAAGAGAAAACAGTATTTGAAAAGAGTATGTGAAAAGTATTTAGAAACTACTTCTGATATGCGCATCTGATGGACGTTTTACTATCCCATGAGACCACAGGAGAGGAGTTGTGAATGGCAGCAAAGTAAGTACTTACTCACAAGAACCTAGTCAGAGAGTAAGTGTGATTTTGGATACAGCATAGTTCTTTTAAATGAGTCAGTCAAAAAGATTCATGAAGTTTACTAAAACACGCTAGCAGGTTAGCGGTTTTAATCAGAGGCCATGTTTAGAGCTGGTATTAAATGCGTTTTCGATCCAATCACAATGGGACAACACTAAATACAGGAATAAATGGGGGCTAAAATGTTTTGAGCTTGTCCACTTTCAACCACTTAAAGGTAAGCAGGACAGAAGTGGTCAAAAGTGCACAAAAGAGACCAGGTGCAAAACGGGAACGTGTCTCCATTGTCTATACTTGTGATTCGATCAAACAAAAACAAACCTTAATACCAGGAGTACACAGGGACAGACTCTGCAGTTGGTGAATCATTTAAAGACTGACTCCATCATTGAACCGTGAATCATTTTTTGGGTATGTCTGCTACAAAATGAACTGGTAAATGTTACTGTGGTGTGTATTTTAGGTCTGCGACTGGTTGTGAGACAACGTGTAGTTAAAGACACATATTTACAACAAATTTTTGTTGTAATCAATGGTTTTCTCAAAACATGTCAGTTGTCAGCTCTCCGTGTGAAATTTAGAAAGCACTAACTACTGTTAATTATAGGCTGAGCCTGCTGTGAACAGTAAGGAGCACTCGACAGACTAGTTTCCGTAAGATCTGCAGTCACCGAAAGCACATCAGCATTTATGCAACATGAAAAATATTAATCCAGGCTGTTGTGTGCGTGTGTGATGCTGTGTGCACATGTGTGTGTAGATTTGTCAGGATGTCTGGCTGTGCTGCTTTGCTTGTATACACTCTGCCAGCATAATGCTACAGAGACCCACAATGCAGCAATCAGCAAGTGAAGAGAGGGGGAGGGAACAGAGAGGGGGTGGGGAAGAGACAGGTCAGAACCTTGATTTTTTTGTTAAGAGGGTGTAGAGATCTTTGTGTAGTGAATTTCCACAGCCACAGGAGGGCACCACTTCGGATGCACCACACAGGTTTGAAAAGAAACACACTTCCATGAGCTAAGCTAAACATCCTGAGCATATCAAAAGCTGTTCAGAAAAAAATACTGTCTTACTGCTTATTGAATACTGTGCATTATACAGTTTTTTTTTAATAGTAAGTGAAACAGTAGGCATAGGCCTACTGCAACAATTAAACATTTCAAACATTAGTGTGCTTAACCGTATGCTATATTGTTGTCACATGGCCTATCACAATGCATGTTGGTGCTATTGTGCGCAATAATGAATTGAATTCAGTTGAATTTGGTAGCAAATTAGCAAATCAGGTAGCCAAATAAGGTAGCAAACAGGATACTTGATTCCAGCTGGAATTTTGTATGACTTAAATTCCTTTGACTGCTTGACAAAGACTTGTTTGAAAGTTTTAATCGTCTAGAAGTTTGAAAGGTTTACTGGAGTGGTTCTGTTTACGTCTTATTTTTGTGTGTGTGTTTTTAGAATTTTAATTTGAAAGTTTAAGTCACATCCTGTTGCTCCTTTGAAAACTTGCTGAGGCCCCTGGTTGAAAACCGTTATAGGACTTACAAGAAAGACAGATCTTATTGAAACGATACCTAGAAATTTGTATTTAATTGATGCGTATATTTAATAAATGTACTTTTGTTTTAGAACAATTTCCCAGAATGCATTCCTTGGTGAATTTCTTTGATTCATAAGTAATTAGTCTTCTAATCTTCTTTCTTTCTTTCTTTCTTTCTTTCTTCCTTTCTTCCTTCTGCCCTCTCTTTCTCACAACTGCTAAAAAACATGAAGAAAATGTGTTGCATTCCCTCTTTACAGTCCATTCTAATAATATTGCTGTAGACATATTGTTCTGCAGACAATATGAAGGCTTTAGCTTTGATGCAGTTTTTAACCATGTTTAAAATGCTGTTCTCGTGGTACATTTTTCACAGGGTTTGATCACTCTGATGGCCAGAACCAACTGCGTAATGCATGCACTCTATTATGTGCTTTTCTCACTGCCAAAACCACTCTAGCACACTCACAGGAAGAGGTCAGTCTGCAGTCAGCTTTGTAATCCTAGACTATAGGGTGGATAAAACAACAGCTTTTTATTGTTTGTTATTGAGGAGATGTTATTGTTGATGTTATCGCTCACCTGCCTTTTTGAAAAATCTCATATTATGCAAGTCATCTGTACAACACTGATCCAAACAGCTCTCAGCACAGGAAAAATCATCTCACTGAAGGAAATGGTGTTGTACAGAGTAATGCTATGAGCTGGAGATGACCTGCTTACACTGACAGCTTTTGGTTTTAAAAAGGAGCTCTGAAATTGGGTAGAGGGCTGTTTATCAGATGAGACATCAACTTCCTTCCCACCAGGCAGATAGAGACAGACAGAAAAGGACCTCTGTTTCACCCTGCTGCATCAGTGCTGTGCTTGGCATGCTGCAGGGTCACAAAACGGGAATCAGACAGTGTTATGCAAGTGTTTGGGTGGCTGGATATTACTGTGTGTGTGTGTGTGTGTGTGTGTGTGTGTGTGTGTGTGTGCGTGTGTGTGCGTCTTGTGTGTCTTGAAGGCAGAAGCACTCTCTCGCTGCGTGGTCGGTCTGTCCTTGTTAGTGGTTGTGTGAGCGACAGCCAAAACACTCTGCACCAAAATGTCTGTCGTCATCAGCGTATAGGCTCTTTTTTAAATGGTTGCAGACTGCGGCAAATCCAAAAACTAAATCCACACTATCCCAATTTTTGCCTTCTCTCTTTTACTTCCCAACATAAATAATATATTTTTAATTTAATTATAACAAGTAATTTAATCCAAGTATCTTTACTGGCCTTTAGAAAAGTATAAAGGGGCCTTTGGCATAAATCATGTGATGGTTTATAATGGATTTGCGAGAGCTTAGATTTGAAAACATATGTTAATAATATTACTTTTTGTCCCTGGCAGCCTCACAAGAAGACAAAGCAGGATTACATGCTTAGAGACCACGAAACTACATTTTTCAGCTTCACATTTCATTACCTCTTTTTCTAGAAAAACTTGCTGGTCAAAAATGTTTCCACAATCCCTGAGGCTTGAGTTGTTTTCTCAGTTCCAAGAACTGTCCCATATTGAATGATGTCAAATCTCACCAAGACTTTTGCATTTATATTAATGCATTTGGCAGACACTTTTTGTCCACAACAACTTACAGTGCATTAAAACTATATAATTTATGTAATATATGTGTAATTCTCCAAATTACCACAGTAAATCACACTGTCATCTAGTGAATTCCATGCAGTATGTTCTAGTACAATATGCGTTGGGGAGTCTGTGTTGTATTACATTGGGAAGTTACTTGTATCCTTTCATTTCCTTTTTTTGCTTTTGTTTCCTAATTTTCTTTGTTAAACCACTCCTAGTCTAGATATGTTTTTCTCTCTCTGGGAAGTTTCTTTCTCTTTTTCTTGTGCTTGCTGATGTGGTGTATCATGTTTACATACTTCCTTTATTCCTATATTTGTCTATACAGAACTGCTGAAAAGCACTACCGCAGGCTGTGTATGAGGATGTGCATGTGATAACACGCTTCAGTCTAATTGCTTTATTGTTAGTACTTATGAACTAATGGCAGGAACTGAGCTGCATCAAGTGTATTTTATCACGGTGTGTGAGGGAAGTTGATTATAAAGTCAGTCTATGTATCCACGTACACTACCGTTCAGAAGTTTGGGGTCATACATGTGTGCATATTTATTTTACATTTGTTGTGATGAACATAAATAATACATTTGACTAGAAGTTCCACTAGCTAAGGACTCTGTTATACTCAAGATAATGCAGTCAAACAGTCCCTAAAGACCTATTTTATATCGTTTTGAGACTCCTACTAGAGTGACTCCTGGGGGAAGTACAGGAATATCTCCCTTTTAGCAATTTCAGATGAAACACTGTGGGATCAGTAATATTTTATATATCTGAAGATGTTTTGCAGATAATGTTTTTATATGAACTGGGTCAAACCAACCCATAGCAATTTTCCTTTGATTAAACACCTTAAAGGTGCACTAAGCGATTTTTGCCAAACGGTGTTGATATTTGAAAGCACCAAAACAAACACGCCCATAGCCCAACAGGACCTCGCCCCTATTTTGAAATCTCCGCCCCACACGTACGGACGTAACCATGGCAACGACGATGCGGAAACAGTGGAGATGACACACAAGCATATTCAAACAACAGCAAAAAACGAAGCAAAATCAACGTTGTTTTGTTTATCCTTTATTATGCCATTTGCCGATTATGCCATCTACAACCGTAAATTCTGATCTGCAAGTCCAGTAATCTCTAATTCTAACAGGACAGTCTTTTCTTTCTTCCTGAATAGCCACCTTCAGTTCTTTCATTGTTTCATCCTTCTCTGTCTGACATCATCTTTGTTCTGTGGTCTCTCCATGTTTTCAATTGCGGTTGTTTTCTTAGGGTCAGGCTTTATGCCCTCCTCCTAGATTAAATCTCCCAGAAAGGTTAGTGATTTAATTCCAAATTCACATTTCTCTTTGTTGAGCTTCAGATTGACTTTACGAGTCACTTCAAGTACCTCTCGAAGTCTGGTGTCGTGCTCCTGTTTGGCTGCACCATAGACTATGACGTCGTCCATCATTGTTTCCACGCCTTGAATGTGCTCGTAGATCATTCTGATGGTTTTGTGATATACCTCTGGAGCTGAAAGTATGCCATATGGTAACCTCAGAAACCTGTATCTGCCCTCAGGTGTGTTGAAGGTGCAGAGCCTTGATGACGCCTCGCCCAGCTTCATTTGCCAGAATCCTGTAGAAGCGTACAACTTGTTGAACCATTTTGCCCCTGCAAACTGTGACATGATTTCCTCTTTAGTGGGTAACTTAAAGTGCTCTCTCTTGATGGCCTTATTTAGATCTCTTGGATCCAGACAGATTCAGAGCTGGCCGTTTTTCTTTTCCACTATATGCAATGAACTCACCCAATCCGTGGGCTCTTCAGTTTTTGCTATCACTTCCAATTTTTCCTTACGAAGTAGTTCTTCTTTAAGCTTTCCTCTTTAAAGCAAAGGGAACCTTTCGACATGCATGAATGACTGGTGTACGGAGCCCCTAAAGGGACATGGTGGTGGGAAAAAAAATTGGGGTGGGAGGACATTTTTTTTTGCGTTCTCTCGCAAAATTTTTGCGTTCCCTCGAGAAACTTTGCGTTCCCTCGCAAAACTTTTGCGTTCTCTCACAAAGATATTTGCGTTCCCTCGCAAAACTTTTGCGTTCTCTCGCAAAGATATTTGCGTTCCCTTTTGCGTTCTCTCGCAAAGATATTTTGCGTTCCCTTGCAAAACTTTTGCGTTCCCTCGCAAAACTTTTGGTTCTCTCGCAAAAGATATTTGCGTTTTGCGAGGGAACGCAAATATCTTTGCGAGAGAACGCAAAAGTTTTGCGAGGGAATGCAAAGTTTCTCGAGGGAATGCAAAAGTTTTGCGAGAGAACGCAAAAAATCTGACAAATATTTTTTCCTCCCACCCCAAATTTTTTCACTCAATCTGATTATTTTCCACCACCATGTCCCTTTAGGGGCTCCGTACTGGTGCCATTTGGTGGTCAATGTAAATTTTATGTTCCTCTGGGAGGCATCCCAGGCCCTCAAAAATTTTTCTAAATTCATTGAGGAGTATATCATTGTGTAACGGGGCTGACAAGACGTGAGACGTGTGGATCCATGTGCAAGCTTTATTAAAAGCAGAGGAGGTCAGAAACACAGGCAGGGTCGAACAGTGGCAAACAGGTATATGGCAGGCAAGACACAGGAATAGTCCTAGGGCTAGCGTAGGTCGACGATCGGCGAACAGAATCACAAGGGCGAGACTAGAGGGATAAATCCAGGAAAACAGGCAAAGATCAGAAACCGAGAAAACAGACAAGGCAAGGCAAGACTAGGCTAGGCTAAGGCAGGGTAAACTGAACAGGCTCCGTAGTGTAGCTA
>NW_015558795.1:166981-176373 GCF_001515605.1 Sinocyclocheilus anshuiensis | reverse complement strand
CTGTAACGGGGCTAACAAGACGTGAGACGTGCGGATCCATGTGCAAGCTTTATTAAAAGCAGAGGAGGTCAGAAACACAGGCAGGGTCGAACAGTGGCAAACAGGTATATGGCGGGCAAGACACAGGAATAGTCGTAGGGCTAGCGTAGGTCGACGATCGGCGAACAAAATCACAAGGGCGAGACTAGAGGGATAAATCCAGGAAAACAGGCAAAGATCAGAAACCGAGAAAACAGACAAGACAAGGCAAGGCAAGACTAGGCTAGGCTAGGCTAGGCTAGGCTAAGGCAGGGTAAACTGAACAGGCTCCGTAGTGTAGCTACCAAGACGATAAGCGCTAAACAATACTCGGCCGAGAATGGTGTTTGAGTGAGTGTTATATAGTGAATGTGTGATTGATGTCAGCTGTGTGCAATCAGTGCTGTGTGCAATCAGTGCAATGAATGATGGGATATGTAGTCCGGGGTGCTATGCAACAGTGTGTAGTGCGAGAGTCAATGAAAATGGAAAGGGTGACCTCTGATGGCTAGCAGACGGAAGTTCATGGACCGGATACGTAACACATTGCCTGTGTCCTTATGCACATTAGCAACGGAGACTTTCTTTACTTTAAGTCCAATCGCACACATGTTTTTAAGCCCAATTTTGGCTGCACATCTTTGTTTACAACCAGCATCTGTATTCTGTGGTGCTTCCCTTTGTATAAGACATTTGCTATGCAGCTGCCTTTCACTGGCACCTCTTCTCCTGTATAGCCTGTGACTTTTATTTTGACTGTGTTTAATTTTGGCTTCTGTCTGAGATTCTTTCTCTGATATGAGATTCACTTGGGCACCTGTCTCCAGTTTAAATGGCACAATTGTACCACTAACTGTTAATGGTACAATCCATTCATCTTTACTGTTTCTGCATACGTTTAATGAATCCAAAAAATATCTCTGTGTTTTCTTCCAATACTTTTCTTCTACAACTTACTTTTCTTCCAGTACTTTTTGTTTTGCAAAATTTTGCGTAGTGATTGCATTTGCCACACTTATTGCAAGTTTTTCCGAATGCTGGACACATTCTGTGTTCATGGCGGCTGCCGCACTTTCCACATGCATATTTATTCGAATCTGATCAGATCTTTCTTTGTTTACTTTTACTTTGCGGTGGCTTTATGTTTTTGAGAGCGTGCACTGTTTTGTCTTGTTTGTTTAGTTCCTTTGCTTGTGCGCGAGTAGTCTCTGCTGCTCTGCATATGTTTACTGCTTTCTCTAGTGTAAGATCTTGCTCTCGCAGCAGTCTCTCTCGTACTGAATTATCTGGAATGCCACATACTATTTTATCCCTTTTCAGAGATTCGTGCAAGTCACCAAAGTCACAGGTTTTACTCATAGTAGGAAGCTCCGCTAAATACTGATCAAAACTTTCACCCCCTTTTTGATTGCAAGAGAAGAATTTGTACCTTTCATACATGATGTTCTGTTTCGGCACAAAGTACTCTTCAAATCAGGCCATGACGTTTTGCAATTTAAACTCATCCTCTGGTATTTGGAAGCTGTTGTAAATGTCAAGCGCGTCCTCGCCGATGACATGTAGCAATATAGGTGCGTCATTGCCACCTACCCCGCTTGCATCCAAGTAGATGGTGAAACGTTGTTTGAATCTCTTCCAATTTTCTGCTAAATTTCCTGTCAGCTGCATACCGAACGGGGTTTGAAACGTATCCATTTCTGCGTTTTCTTGTCTTTCACGAAGCACACTTGCATTCGCTGTTTTGTCGCTTGTAACTGGCTGTTTTTAATTTCTCTCCAATTTCGCCGTTTTCTCTCTTGCACATTTGGGCTTAATAATCCCTTCTCTCGCCTCCTTAGACTTTCTTTGTAGTCAATCTTTATGAGAGAACCACTTCTGACACCATGTTTTGTTTATACTTTACAGACAGACCCAAACACAGTAATTCTTTAGCCGTGTCAACATTTCTATTAATCCCCTTTGACCTCTGCCCCTGAACACACCCTCTTAAAGCCCCCATGCATAACAATGTTACTCACCTATCAAGAAACAACATAACCTTCCACTTCCAGGCCTTTCTGCTCCTTGAGTTCTCTCCACCGCTGGCAGGCTGCTGTGCACTCAAATTGACTTTTTATTCATCAAATAATTCTGAAAAATGTACCACTGTTTCCACATAACTTCAAGCAGCACAACTGTTTTCAACATTGATAATAATAAGACATTTTTCTTGAGCACCAAATCAGCATATTAGAATGATTTCTAAAGGATTATGTGATACTGAAGACTGGAGTAATGATGCTGAATATAAAGTATATAATATATAAAATATATTAAAATAGAAAACTATTTTACTTTAAATAAGATTTTACTGTTAAAAAAAAAACATTCTTAAAAAATCTTACTGACCCCAGACTTTTGAACAGTAATGTATATTTATTCATATTTATTTTTCATTATTTATGTATAAAGATACATTCATACTGTGTGCGAAAAATAATAACAATGATATTGTAAAGGCATCATGTTCTAGAATTAAAAAATTAGCTTCTGTGTTGACATTTTTGCATTTAATTTATATTTTTATGATTATTTGATTATGATTATCTGTTTTCTTTTCTTTTTGTGCAGACCTCCTACTACCAGATTAAAAACCTCTGCTCTTTGTCTCATATCACACTTGTGAAACTCACCAGTGAGCTAGTATATTTTAGCATCAACAAACCTATCTTTCCTAGCACAATCTAAAAGAGGCAAGAGGAAAAAAACAGAGTAGCATGCAAGACTTCAGATAGCCTATGCTTCATGGAAAAACAGGGCCCTGTTTTCTCTCTTGAGACACATTTGCGAGTGTCTGTTTATGTGGAGCATCAGTGCAAAGAGTGCTGTGAGTCTGAAAGACTGTAATCATCTAATGGACTGCAGCTAAGATAACCAAAGGACGTTACAATTCACTCTGAGTTTTGTGAATGTAAATATAAGAGTAATTTACTGTCTGTGTTTGCCTGTGTGTGAAAATATATAAATAAATAAAACGTTTTAAAAATCCCTATGGAAAAATGAATGGGAAAAATACTTCCGGAACCAAATCCGCTGAAAAAAATGATTAATGCATTCTATTCCAGATTCAACTTATGGTTGAGTCCATTTATTATTATGTAATATAATTATATAAATATCTAATCATTAAATGTGTTCTTAAAATAAAATCTGACAGTGGCATCATAAATTTAGGTTCTTTAGTTCAAATCATTCTAACATAAATGCATTTTTCAGGCAGTTCCAATGAAGTGTATGAACAAATTTTTTTTTTGTTAAGTTGTCTTTTTCCTCCCTTTTGCTGTCTCTGACAAAAGACAGCCTATATTTGTGAAGTTGATTGAATAGTTGAATTGCTTGAGTGCAGGGGTTTGCAGTGGTGTACAAGGTTTCTGTTTTACTCAGACTGTTAGATATGGCGAAACCGATAGTATTGTTGAACTGTAACATCCCAGCTTTATCAGTGTCGGTTTGTGTCTGCGTGTGATTGTTAGCATGTTAGCTCAGAAAGGCTACACTTGTCTTGTCCTAAAGGCTTTTCTCTTTTCCCCACATGTGCTCACACACAAACTCTGTATACACTGTACCTGCATCAACGGCCTTCAGCATGTGTGTCCAGTGACAGGCTGTGACAGACCATAATAAAGCGCCTCTAACAACCAAAAAGCCCTGCAGAACGACAACACACACACACACGCACACACACAAACAGACATGAACTCTTATCTACACCAACACACCCTGACACATATTTCTCTCTCACAAACACACACACTGCTATTATTTTGCCCTGTCTCCTTCGGCTCCCTTCTTCCCTCTGTCACCGCTAACGGTCATCTAATTGATAAATAATTCAGTGCGACAGATTCTCTGGCAGCCCTGTCTTAAGCAAGCAAAGCCTCTGATTTAGCAATGTCACCCACACGCTCCCAAAAGCCAAGGTCATCTTTTATAGATTAAAAGCGCTGCTGGACAGAATCATGCTGCTGTTCTTTGCTTCATGTTCAGAAAATGAGACTATTGAGTTTGCTAAGATAACATAAATAATAACAACTGTGTAATATTTGTATGGCTATATATGTAAATATATGAATATATACAGACTTTTCAAGTTGGTGCTGTTGTGCCAGTTTAAGAATCATGGTGAAAGTGAATCTGTATTGGTGAAAATTGAGTTTCAAATGTAAATGTTGACTGTACAGTGTTTTTTGCTGAGTACTTTTGCTGAGGAATAACGATAAAGCGTGCCAAACAATACCATTTGGCTGGTTTACAAGGCAACAGGATTGTTCAACATTTCCCAGCAACCTTTGTGGCAGCACAAGAATGATAAAATACACAGATGTTGCAAAATTACACACCAGTTGTGCATCATTTGCTTTTTAATGTGTTGGGTAAGTGCTGAAAATCCCTTCCATCTTTATCAGTAATTGAAAAAATTCTATAAATGGTGAATGGACCAAAAGCATTCACCATTTCTGAGATTGTATGTAAATATAAACGTTCCTGGAGGACGTAAAGGCAGCAAAAATCGGAGTCTCCACAAAAGATTGTCTTGTGATAAATTGAATTTGTCTGGACACATGATCATCTATTCATTGACAACCCAGTTTATTAGCACATAGTTCTGAGTAACCAGCAAGTGAACATTCTTATACTTTTAGAAGAAGTACTTCTGATGAGTGAGCATTGCTACTTCCCTCTGATTACATAATGACTGTACTGTAGGTTCGAATACATTGTAACCAGCAGACTGTTTTCTACATGGAAGGGCAGGAATGTGAGATTTCAATGGCTTTCTGTTTTTACCCTGCATACACTGGTGTTTTACTCAAGGTGACTGAGCTCAGCATTTTAATATTTAATCTTAAACACACACACACACACACACACACACACACACATGCTGCTTACATACCCAGTGCCACTGCTCACCAGGCTAAGCGAATGAGCATTGTAATTCATCTAACCATGTCAAAGTGCTGATTTTATTTATGACTTTGCAAAAAACAATGTCAGAGTCAATGTATCTCTAGACCCTTGTTATTGGGGCATAAGGTAATACTGCTTTGCCCCAGTAAAATAGAACTGATAAACCCTTCCCAATTACCATAAACTAACCTTAGAATAATTTTCCGAGGTAATATTTCAGCTATTATATCAGCTGATCAGAACTAGCAAAATTCACAAATTAATCACTCTTCTGATATAATCTTTCAGATGGGTTTGTAAAAAGGTCTAGAATTGTTCATGATTCAGTTTGACTCATTCAGACAGTTCACTCACTCTGAATCGCTTGTAGCGGTTTCTCACACAGTAACGGGATAGTTTGTACGAAAAAACAAAAAGGTAGATATTTACCTACAGTCCACTGTGGGAAACAAAACTTGCAAATCATCTTCCAGTGATGAACCACTCTGTACTACAGTGGTGAACCACTCTGTACTACAGTGATGAACCACTCTGTACTACAGTGATGAACCACTCTGTACTACAGTGGTGAACCACTCTGTACTACAGTGAAATCAATTTATATTTCCAAAACTAGAGCCCTGAACATGAAATGCGAAAGAAAAATTAGATATTGTGGCCACAAATTAAGAATCAGGTCCCACATTTTATTAATGTTTTATTGACATTTTATTAGTTACATCATGGCCATGTTGTACTGTTGGGCCCTTTTCACATTTCTAGGGTTCACAGAAGTCGTCATATTTAGGTAAACGTCAATAGTGGTGAATGCAAACTACAACCTATTTTTTTTTTCTCTAATAGCAAAATTACAAAATAATCCATTACAACACTTTTCCAAAGAGGAAAAAATATCGAGAGATTGATTATGGTGCTAAGAAGAGAGAAATATGTCAAATTTGACGTCACTCTCCCTTGGCGGTTGTACTGGAAACACTCGCACAGCAACTAGTTTTATGAAATTTAATTCGAAGGTAATTTAACACAGAGTATAGTGTTACATTCCTTTTTTTTAAATGAGAATAAAAAAAAAAAGATTTATCATGTTAATAACTGTTTATTAACAGTTTGTGAAAAGTGTCAACTCATTCTCTCAGTTTAATTTAATTAAATTGTGGCTACAATTGAACTAAAATGAAGGAAGAAATTAAAATGTTGTGGGAATGAATTCTTAATTGCTGGCCACAATATCTTTTCTCTCTCTCGCTCTCTTCTGCATGTCATGTGCGTGGAAAATATGTGGACAATTTTTTGATGAGGCTACCTGTTCCCCAGTAAACACTCCTGGATCAAGTAAACATGTCTGTATACATATCTCCGCCTAAAGCTTGCTATTTAACCTTATAGCAACTGCCTACTATCTATAATGCCTACAAAGAGGAGTGTAACATCAAACACAATCAGCTTGGATCGCTGTGCTGTTCAGGGGAAAATGAGCTCTGCTTAGCACGCGGCTTCTGGTTCCTCCTTCCTCTGTTTAATGGTCTAGAATGATTAAGTGTCAGGGTATAAAATTCTCTCTCTCCTAATGGCTGAGGGGAGAAGGAAGAGAGGAAGGGGGTTGGGCGGCACGACAAAGACACATCTTCCCCCATAGGGACTCCATGCTGGGGCTGTCACCAGCTCACACACACACGCAGAACCCCCACTCGTGCCTTTCCTCACCTCTCAAACATGCATTTGGCTGGGTCTGTTACAAAAGTGTGCAGCAGAGCTTGGATAGACAGCAGGCCAGGCCAGGATAGACTTTAGCACATGGATTCTGGTTCCTCCTTCCTCTGTTTAATGGTTTAGAATGATTAAGTGTCAGGGTATAAAATTATTTTTCTCCTGTTGGCTGAGGGGAGAAGGAAGAGAGGAAGGGGGTTGGGCGGCACGACAAAGACACATCTTCCCCCATAGAGACTCCATGCTGGGGCTGTCACCAGCTCACACACACGCAGAACCCCCACTCTTGCACTGTCTTGCCTTTCCTCACCTCTCAAACATGCATTTAGCTGGGTCTGTTACAAAAGTGTGCTGCAGAGCTTGAATAAACAGCGGTAGGGGAGGGGGAGGGGCACAATAGAGGGGAAAGGGTAAGGAGGCAGACCCAGCCCTCTCGGTGGCCATTAAGCTAACTCGTGGATCAATACTGGTTGTAAGTATGACTGAGCTCAGGCTGAAAGCCTTCTGCATACCCACATATAATGACAGCCTTAAAGAGCAGCTGCACAGATGGGCAGAGCATTGCCAGGCCATGAATCACAAAGGGAGTGAGAGAATAAGAGAGGAGTAGTAAAAACAATGGGAATCCCCCTTGCAGTTTTTCCGGGTTTTTTTAACACTTTAACACTCGCCTTTCAAGGATTGAAATCGGTAGTAGAAAGAAGTCAGTTCATTTGGGTGAGACAATCAGTCATTTTCTTCACTGTGTAGTGCTGCAAAAGCGGCGTGACCTGGACCGCAGTCAACCGTTGACTTTCTGTAAGGATAACAGGCCTTTTTGTGGTCATGTGATATGGATTTACTAAGAAACCACACTTTTTTTTTTTTGTCAACTTCAGGATGCTGACTTTTGTTTGCATTTTTCTCTTTGTTTTTCCCCCTCCCTTTCACAGTTGATCACAGTTCAAATCATCTTTATGGAGACTTCCACCAAATAACATTGCAAAAATCGAGCAATTCTGAGACAAAAAGTAAAGTAAATAAAAATATGTCATGAAACACTTCTGCCAGATAACAACCACATCAGAATATCACACAAAGATATTTTTGTTAGTGCAGTTTGGCACACAGTAAAATGCTAAAATGCTCACTTTGTCTGTTTTGTGTGTTTTCCGTGATAGTTTTAACTCAAAAGTTGTCTTTAAAAGCTTAATGCAACACATTTAGCAACAGATTGTTAATTCGGTATTGTGACACATATCTGAGTGAAATGGATTATTGAAAAGAAAAAAAAAGTAGGGTGGGAAACAGAGTTCTATCCATTGGTTGTTGATTGGATGGAGACAGAACTGTATGGGAGTTGCAGCTGATTGTAAGAAAGGGGCGGAGTTTAAATGACTGGAGTAAATGATTGGAGAAATTCTTCATATGTCACCAGAGTGAAGTCTGTCATTTTACCAGAAAATTGCGTTATGAAATTTTAATTAAAAATTACAAAATAAAAAAATAATTAAATGAAATAAAACAGATAAATAATTCAAAATAAGATGCATTTCTAAAATAGAATTGAATAGGGTGAATTTCTGTTATATGCCGACTTCATATAATGTTTAAATAACATAAAACCTTTAATACATGTGCCAGATTTGATCTATACCAATTTTTTTAATACAAGGAAGGGGATTTTATTTTAAGAGCAGCGAAAGTGAAAGATCAAATGTCCTCGTGTGTAGAAAGGGACAGGAAAGCACGTCGAGTTTTGTTCCAAGGCACCAGTATAGAACACATAGTGCTGGTGTATCCAGGCACTGCAGCTGCGGCTGCACAAATATGCACTGTGTAGAGAGCCTTTAAATCAAGATGCAAGCAGGGCCTCTCATCTGTTGTGCATGAAAGCTAAGAAAAAGAGAGGAAGAATATGGGAGGAAGGGAGCGAGAGAGAGAGAGAGAGAGAGAGAGAGAGAGAGAGAGAGAGAGCCGAAGGAAGGAAGGAAACTTGTTCCCCAAGCACAGTAAGATGGGATGAGGAAACTTGATACCTTGCATAGAAAATTCCTCACACTGGACCGCTTCTGTTAAATCTGTAAACCAGAGATTTCTTCTTGATGACAAACTATAAGAGGCATATAAACCATATAGTGCAAGATATCAAGATAATTTTTCACTTTTATTTTTTTTTTACAAAACTAAAAAAAAAGCTGAATATTTGTAAACATGTCAGTGTTGTGTGTATAAAATTAACATTCTTCAAATCTTCTTTTTTGTTCCACAAAAGTCAAACAGTTTTGGAACGACAAGAGAGTGAGTAAATTATGAAAGGATTTTAATTTTTGGGGTACTACCCCTTTAAATGTGTAACGCCGCTGTATAATATTAGTTTGTATAGTATTTTTCAGAAAGTGGTACAAAATACATTCTGTTCATTCCGATTTCGCAAAGAGAACAAGTTTAACAGTGACTCTGAAAAACACTGAAGCCAGTGAGTTCATTCACCCATCTTGCCCCCACCCCCCTCAGCTTTAGAGAACATTCCTTTCATAAATCTGTATGCCTGTGTTTTTTTTTTGTGTGTTTTTTTTAAGAAACTCGAGAATTCATGCTTGGTATGTGGAGGAGCTCATTATGGTGCCTGTGCAGGGCACTTGGGAACCTTCAGATATTTTCTTTTCTTTTAGAGAGTATGTGAGAGTAGCATGTTTTTAGTACTTTTTTTTTTTTGTTGGGTTTTTTGGGGTCTT
>NW_015558795.1:153594-166882 GCF_001515605.1 Sinocyclocheilus anshuiensis | reverse complement strand
GGGGGTGTGTGTGTGTGTGTGTGTGTGTGTGTGTTTTTTAAGAAACCCGAGAATTCGTGCTTGGTATGTGGAGGAGCTCATTATGGTGCCTGTGGAGGGCACTTGGGAACGTTCAGATATTTCCAGCATCATCTCTCGCAAAGCCTTTCTCATTCTAGCCTCTGTTCTCCTCTCATGCAGACACTCACACACAGTGGTGCAAAAGTACCCTGTAATCAGTTCTGTGCATTCGCACTTAAGTGAGACAGCCTCTCTTTTCTTTTAGAGAGTAGGTGAGAGTAGCACATTTGCAGTACCTATTTTTTGTGAGATTATTAAGATGTGTTTCTAATTTGTCCATGTGTTTTCCTTTCTATGTGGGAGGTTATGCACGTGTATATGTATGTGTAAAACTGTCTGAAGGCATTATCTTTTTTTGTCATGGCCGCTCTCTCCCTCTCTCAGAGCTCCTCCTTTCAAGCAAGAGTTCCCCAGTCTTGTTCCCCCACTGCAATCTGCTGCATTGTACAGCATCACCCACTTGTTATCCTGAAACCTCTTCCCCCCTGTGAAGAATGAAAAATTATTTCCCCTGTTCTACCACAACCTGATTGCGTTAAGCCTTTGAACATACATTTGTATTCATGGCCATGTTCCATGTTACTCAAAACAACACGTGTCTGATGCCCAGCCCCACAGTACAAATTTACAAAGTCAATGACTCTTGGGACATTGTTGGAATGGTGACCTGCCAGTCAGATCTCTACTACGGCACAAAATGGCTGAAAACAGGCCTTGAATGTAACTGTTGCAGCCGACTACAGTATGCTACTCCTATATTAATTAAGAGTCAACACTGCACATGCTGAGCACATGCTTTTGGAACAAAATGGGTCTGCTCTATGCAGGAGATTGCATCATACATTTATTTGAAATACTCTTTTAAGTATTACTCGTTTAAATGAACAAAGAACATATGCATCTATTCAGCACAACATTCACAAAAATACAAAAAAGAAAGAACCATTTTTAAGGTATTACAGAGTGTTTTATTTTCTAAGCCAAGCCATTAAGTTAAAATGAACATTCCCCACTGATTCTCCCAACATGAAAAGTTCAAAATGCTTCATCCTCAAATCTCTGTATTACATGGTGACAGAAATGTGGTCTAAATTAGATTATATACTATTAAATGCTAATCCAATAAACCATTTCAGTATGGATCAGTCTCGCACACAAAAGATGATTCTGTTCATTCAATTCATTTTTACTATTGTTACTGTCCAGCATTTCTGTTCTGCCATCTCAATAATTAAAAATTCTGCTCATGTCTAATCATCATTTCTCTGGCTTACATATTCAACCAGGCCTGTAAGCTCACTCTCTGCAATGACAGCAGGACATCGGCCACAAAGACATTCGCTCTCTTTCTCTCTCGCTCTCTCATTCTTTCCCTCCCATTTCCTTTTAGGCTTTTACCCTCACTGTTTCATTCTTCGTTTATCGCACTCTTAGCTCTTGGGTGGCTGTATTTCATTTTGGTTAACCAGAAATTCCTTTGCCTGAGAGAACACAAAAGGCATTTTTCACATTTATTTTCAGAAAGCCTGTGTTGTCAGACGATTGTTTCATTTGTTTGTTTGCATCAATATGGGATTCACATTTAAGGTTTATTTCTCAGATTAAGTCGACAGCTAAGCCGACTCACTGTGGCACTTCTACCACGTCGCCAATCGGAGCTGGAGCCTGAAAGTCAGCAGCCAAACTCAAGTCCTTTTTCAGTTCACAGTCACTTAGCTCTTGAGGGGGTTCTTTGTCCTTCACACCATTTACACATGCCTCAACCGGGGACTCAAGGACATCTGCAGGGGCTACATCTGGTGCCTGCACATGGCATTCCCCGTTTACCTCAGGGGGAGCCGACACAGATTCCTCTGCTGAGCCAGAACTCTCGCAGTCTCCATTATTCAACTTCAGATCTGTTACAGTCGAGGCAGGTTCCTCAAGGCAGAGCTCATTGGTTGAGGTTGATTCTAAGATGACGATTGCAGGAATGGACTCCTCTGCACTCTTTTGTTCTGCCACAGGTTCGGGTTGTGTTGGCTCTGAGGATGGCTCAGGATTTGCTTGTGTTAGTGTAACCTCAGGGGGTGCAGCAGTTTCAGATTCAGGCTCTGTGACTGGTGTGGGTTCCTCTGGGGAAGGCACAGACATCTCGACCTCTGCTACACTCAATGCTTCGGAAACAGGTTCAGGCACTGGGGCAGACTCTGCGACTGGCTCTGGAGCTGCTGCCTCAGTAACAGTCTCTGATTCTGGCCTGACATCGTTGGTTTCTGTAATTTCAGTGGACAATTGACTGGTATTTGCAACCTCCTCAACCACTTTCTCTACCACCTCCTCTGTGACAGGTTCCACTGGTGAGGCTTCAAGTTTAGGCGACGAGACAGGCTCTTCTAGCACAGGTGCAGGTTCCTCGAGTGCAGCTGCAGAATCCTCAGCCTCTGGGGCAGTTGTATGCTCCTCAGGTACAGTTGCTTTCTCAGATAGTGTTACAGGTTCCTCTGTTACTGGTGTCTCTGGTGCAGTGGCTGGTTCTTCTGTTGCAGCCGTAGGTTTCTCTGTCACTGGTGCCTCTGGTGGAGCTGCTGGTTCCTGAGGTGCAGCTTCAGGTTCCTCTGCTGCAGGTGCAGCTTCAGGTTCCTTTATCACTGGTTCCTCAGGTGCAGCTGCAGGTTCCTTTGTCACTGGTTCCTCAGGTGCAGCTGCAGGTTTCTTTGTCACTGGTTCCTCAAATGCAGCTGAAGGGTCCTCTGCTGCTGATGCTTCTGCAGGTTCCTTGGGTGCAGATACCTCTGGTGCCGCTGCTGGTGTTTCTACTGCAGCTGCTGGTACTTCTGCTGCTGGTGCCTCTTGTGTAGCAGCTGGTGCCTCTACTGCTGTTGCCTCTGATGCAGATGCTGGTACCTCTGCTGCTTGTGACTGTGGTACATCTGCTGGTTTCTCTGGAGCACTTTCTGGTTCCTTAGATGCAGCAGTAGGTGCCTCTGTTGTAGCCACTGGTTTTTCTGGAGCAGCATCATCCTTCTTCACCTCTGCTTGTGCTGCTGAAGGAGAGGTGGGCTTCTCAGCTGGTGCTTCAGACTCCACCACTGGCGCTGCTGCACTTACCGTAGCAGCCTCCTGCGGTGCAGCCTCCGACTCAGTCACAGGGGTCTCTGCCTTCTTCTCAGCTGGTTCAACTGCTGCCACAGCACTCTCCTCTTTCTTCTCTTTAGGGTCACTGACATCATATCCCTTCTTCCGTTTGCTTAGCTTGCCTCCCATGTTCTGTGGGAACAGAAGAACATCTTATGTAAGCTACAAACATCACTGCATTTCAATATATTTATATTTATGCATTTGTCAGATGCTTTTATCCAAAGCAAGATCCATTGCATTCCTTCATTATGCATTTTTATCATGAATATTGTTCATAAATTCCCTGGGAATCAAACACATGACTTTGACATTTCTAGTGCCATACCCAACTGTTTGAGCTACATGCCTGTGCAAAAATTTAGTCTAAAACTCCACTGGAAAATAACCAATATTCTTAGCACCTCATTATGGATATGAAATTGTAAAATGTAAAAGTGCTCACATAGCCCACCCTATTTCTCTATTTAAAGGGCATTCACTCAGTCATTTCCAGCCCAATGCAATCTCTGCCAAGGACTTTGAATGCAATCCAACTTTGTTATGGAGGAGGACGTGGCTTAAGGACAAACGGTGACTGGATGGGAATGTCACTTAAGTTTTTGTAAACTTGTAAAGATATCATTCAAGAACCCAGTCTTACAGTGTGAAGGCAGCACTGATTGTATATAATGGGGTAGAACGATTTGGAAGTGAAACATAGCACTTTTAACATGTGAATCCTCAGAAAACTAGACAAAACCAACAAAACCAAGTCAACAGGTCTAGTTATGTCAAGTATTGAATTATGTCTGCATTTTTTAAATTCTATCAGTCTGTATACAGTTTTACTAAAATAAATTAAAAAGTCGTATAAAACTCATTCACTTCTCTTAGCATTTTTTCATGGCTGGTTCTGGTTGGTAAAGCAGCTTGGTTTGGGGATGTGTAAAGATAAGTTTCAGGGGAAAGACTGATTAGATAACATGAACTGAATCACATTTGGTCACATCTGTCAATGCTAATGATGTTACTTAAATCATTCTTTTTAAACTCTAATGAAAATCTAAGGTTTTACCGAAAACATTCTTGTAAATGGCAAGGAACCTAATTTGTTAATTGGAACTGGTTTCAGATACATATAGAATTATGGATGTGAGAGGTAGATTAAATGTTTTTTTCTTGCCACTGATATGACACCATTTGCAACCTTTCAAATACCTGCAGTTATTGCAGCTCAACTGGATAATATCCTTTAAGCTGCAGCATGGTGGGGTTACAATAGGAGCTGTCCATAGTGCTGCACTGGGGCAAACAAAGACCGGATACGCAGTTATGCCCCAGTCCAACCTGCAGATGAGTCCCACTGCTGAGATGTACTGCCTATGTCAGCGCTCACTAAAGACAGTTTTTATTACAGCCTCTCACAGCGCTCTGTGCCAATACACTTCACAGCCTCCATTATTCCTGCAAATCTTGTTTGATGAAGTTACTCATTAATATAATGATGTAAAGAAATTTGCTTAATGATATTCTGAAAGTTATGTCCTTGAAGACTAGTGAAATACCCAGAGCAAATATGGCAAACCAAGTAGCCTATCCCATGTCTGGCTGTAGGTTACAATATATAAGATGCATAAGAAAAAAATGTTGTGGAATGTGGTGGAAATATTTAATAAAAACACAAATATTATTTTGCATTTTAATATATTTACATATTTCCAGTGTACACGCACACAAAATGTAATATAGTTTTAAAGACACATACCCCCACCCCATCACCACCACCCAAGCCCCCACCCCACCCCTTTCATATCGACCGGCTCCTCCTTACGTTTTAATAAGAATTTAATAAGAGCAAATCAATGCTTCCTATTTCCTTAAAACAATGCTTTCAATAGAAAAGCACCAGTAAAGGGAACTCGAAATACAAAACGGGTTAAATCTTTAACTGAGTAAGAGCTACCTGTAACCCACTGCTTCATTTTGAAATATAAAATAATAAAACAAAAGCTTCTATATATGACTTATTTTTACTTTTACTCACATTTTAACCTCCCAATCTTATAGGGCACAAGTCACACGTTCCCGTAATAACATTAAGCTTAGAAAGATTATAAATGTGACATTTTTAAAGTGTCATTCAGACATTTCTAGGAAATCGACATTTTTCCACGTTTCGTTATTGAGTAACATAGATATGGGATGCTTATGTTGTACCTTTTTTAGTTTGTACGAGTGACATGAAAATTACAAGAACAAAGAACGGCTCGTGCCGTCTGCGTTCAACTATATCTCAAGCCATAATAAAACGCTTTGTCTTGTAAGTGATTTTTACCCGTTATTCAGTCACTGCTAACATTTTACTGACCTGCTTCTGTGAAAATCCGTGCGTAAGAGTGCGTTGAAGGTACTTTCCTTTCTTCTGTAGCAGTGAATGTGATTCAGTTCGAGTCAGTCCTACTCTCTCCCTGAGGTCCAATCTGCGACTGGGCGTTTTTTTCTCTTTTCACCCCTCCTGTTAAACCCACGGTTTGAGACATCTGTCGTTATCACAGCCTCTCCTGCCCACTGCCCACAATCCATATACCCTCCCCTCCTCCCTTCCCTTCCCCCTCACGTTGGGTGCATATTTTACTAGATTAGATGGGCTTTATAATGGGTTTTGGGAATAATGCCCCCTTTTCTTTCACTGTTTTTTAAGTGATCTCTATAGCAACTGTATTCCTTTTGACTTGATGTTGGTGGATTTGCCTTTTTTCCACCTGCCTGACTGGTTTTTAGCATGCATTTCTCTGTATGTGTGTGTGTAAGGACAGGGGTTAAAGCAATTCTCCACCCCCATGGCTGAAGGAGAGGAGAATGAAGTGAACTGTAAGCAGGGCCTTCGAATTCAGTAGCACAGTATTGTTTTAACAGTGTAAAGTGTCCACGCACCAATCCAGTCTTAAGCAGATATTCTGTTGAAGGAAGAACAACTAAATGTAACCATAGCTTAAACACAAAGTGAAAGATATTTCATTCATTTGTTCTTATCTTGGCAATGCTGAATGACTCAGATTCTTTGAGTGTCTGCAAACCACCAGAATAATGTGTCTGAATCATATATGTGCCGCAGGTCAAGAAAGATGTAAGAGAGTCATGAGGTCATTCCTAGTATAACATTCCACTTAAAGTGGTCTGACATGGCACCCTTGTGAAATTTGGCTACTTGCTGTTAATAGTACAAGCAGAGGTGCGATGAGATTTTACTAGGCCTGTTTCATATGAGCTCTATAAATATGTATAATAAATGCAAAACACACTCCCCAATATTAACTCTTCTTTTTAACCTTTTATAATAGGCTTCAGATTCAAGAAGTACTCACCGTTCTAAAGGATGGTTCTCTAATATGATAACGTCGTATCTTATGTGCCCTCCAGCCATTGAATATGTTGAATATGTCTTTACAAAGACAGGTATTCACTATTAACCTGTTGGGTTACTTTTGGCCTCCTATTTAATCAGACACAGAAATCAGAATATTTTAAATAGCTAAATACAGTAAGTAGTTGTAATAGACGTTATTGTCTATTACTTACTAAGTGAGTTTTAACATTAACTTTCAACTTTTAACATGAACCTTTGAAGAGCAATCAAGTACATTAGATATCATTATTATGCAGGGAAAAAAAAAGAATATTGGATATGCTGTTGCGCACAAGTGTACAATAAAGGATGGTCTTATAAAAAACTCACCCTGGGGCAAAGCAGGCCAGCTGTGTGGATTATTATAAGTCAATCCTTATGTAGACAAGCCAATTACATATATATATATATATTTTTTTTTTCCATCACAGGCTCATGATTAAATCACACTGAGGGAAGGAATGAACCAGCGCACCCTTTCATCACTGCTAGACACATGGAATGTGATGAAACATGGTCGTGAGAAACTAGTTTCCTCTCCGTAGTTCTGCATGTTTTACAGCACAGCTTGCATTTTTTGTTGTACTAAATGTCAAGATTAGAAATCAAACAACCTAACACAGGACTTTACTGTCAGATACTTGAAATATGAGAGCTTGTGGTCTCATATGAAAAATGTAAATACATGTTTTATTTCTTGACAGTTTTAATGATCTACATTCATGTCTAAAAATTGTGCGTAATGTTTAGATTTCGGTCGCACAGCTGGTATGTTGGCAATTTGTTCAAATGCCCAGCTATTCTGGGCAGAGAGTTCAAGGTTACAGAGTTCCCAGACTCTGTGTGCTGAAAGGTTTATGATCTGTGAGCTTTATGCCCCAGAGAATGTTTAGCAAGCATATCATATGTGTTTAATCATACAGTCTCATGTCAATAAAACAACAACAAAAACGTTTGCTCAGGATGCAGCTTTCTTTGGGGGGAGAAAAGAAGACAGCAGCCTCTAGTGTCTGAAGAATGATGGTGCAAAAGCTCTTTGCATTTTAGACAAAGCCTGTGAACAAGAGGATAAGAATACTGATGAAAGACAGAATGACAAGAATAACGTTTAAAAGCTAGATAAAAAAAAAAATCATAAACTTGATGATCTGAGTTTAAAATAAGATTAACTGCAAAATTCAGCTACATTCAGGTTATTAGTTATAAGAATAGTTAATAAAAAAATGACAATTTGCTGAAAATGTACTCACCCTCAGGCCATCCGAGATGTAGATGATTTTTTTTTTTCATCAGAATAAATGTAGAGAAATTCAGCATTACGTCACTTGCTCACAAGTGGATCCTCTGCAGTAAATGGGTGCCGTCAGAATGAGAGTGTGAAGTGAAAAGATGTGTATTTGTAAGAAACAAATCTATCATTAGGATGTCTTAACTTTAAAGCGTCATTTCTGTCCATAATGCATAATAACGCTTTCTCCAGTAAAAAAGTCCATCCCCTGTTGTCCTCTCACATAAAAATCCACTGACATAATTGTTTCAAACTGTTTTCATTTGTAAATAGTGCTTTACTCCTGATTCAGTCAAGATGCTTTTTCACAGTAGAAAACAATATTATGTATAGAGGACTCCTAGCCAGAAGCAATTGTGTTAAGTTGAAAACATCTTAATAATGGACTAGTTTCTAACAAACTAGCAGATTTTTGCTTCACATAATGCTAATTGATGGACTGGAGTCATGTGGATTATTGTGATGTTTTACATGCTGTGATGTTTGGACGCTCATTCTGACGGCACCCATTCACTGCAGAGGATCCATTGGTGAGCAAGTGATTCAATTCTAAATGTCTCCAAATCTGTTCTGATGCAGAAACAAACTCATCTAAATCTTGGATGGCCTGAGGGTAAATGTTCGGCAGCAGTCATTTTTGGGTAACCTGTTCCTTTAACTAAAACTTCAAGGCGTACGTGAAGATAAAGTCATGATTCAATTATTAATTAAACTTCCATGTTTTCAATTGAGGACACCTCTTTTTCACTCCTCATGTCAGTAAAAGAACATGTTTTTAGACAGCAGGGTGTTCATGGCAGGTCACGTTACAGGCCTCTACAGTATATATAAGTCAGGGTTTTAGCATGTTAATTCTCTCAGGAGACCCCCAGTCTTACCCCTCCACTCCTGCCAGTAAAGCACAGTTTCAGTTTGCCCGGCCATATGGAGCAGCCTGAGGGAATAGCCTCTAGACCAGGGGTCTCCAACCTTTTTGTGAGTGAGGGCTCCCTGAACATTAATGATTTCTCACAAGCATTTAACATTTTTTTATTAATCCAGGAAAATATTCCAGATAAATTTATAAAAATAGGCTATCATACAATATTGATATTTATCATGATATTCATTTACCATTAATGGGGAAGGAAATGCTTTCCACATGTTTGTTAGACCTTGAGAATGAAGGTAAACATAACTTTGTTCACAATTAAATTCCACAGAGGAGCTACGTTTTAATTCAGGGCCCTATGAAATGCATTTTATTTTCCCCTAAATTCTGTGTTTTCCATTTGATTTCTTATGGATTCTGTGTTTTATGATTCAGTACAAATTGATCATAAAAAAATGGTGTCTAGTGAAATGTCACGTGTGTTTGAGTTTGTGTATCAGATGAAACTACTCCACGCATTCACACAGACTATGCAGACTTATTAGCGACATGCACTGACTGAAGATGATAAACTCTTTTACAACTAAATTTATACAACTATTTAATACAATTAATATGATGACCTAAAATATATAATAATTTACTTACTATTTGTACATAACACAATGCCCTTTTTTCAAGTGTTTTTTTACATAAAGTTCATAAAAAAAGGAAAATAAATAAATACATTATTGCAAGACTGACCTTAAAATCCTTTTGATCCTTCTACCAGCAGATGTCGTCGCTGCACTTTCCGATCAACTCTTTTTCTTTTTCTCACTAGCAAACTTAACCTGGATTAACCTTATTATTTAACTATTAAAACACAGTTTTTGTTCGCCATTATTTTTTATTTGATTACAAATATCTATTTACCTATGCATTATTTTATTTTTTTCCATGACTTGTTTAGGATCACTGCTAAGCATTTTAAAAACACAGATTTACAGCCTGAAAATGCATTTAATTAAAAATAATTTAAATTAAAAATGATTTAATTTAATAATATAGAAATTAGGACATCAAGCGTAAAAACTGACTGACAGATTAAAACATTTATTTTTTTTTTATTAAATCTGAACATTTTATTTAATTTTGTTCGATATTCTGGTACTAAAAACTAATTGTTATTTATTGAGTTGTTAAATACTCATAATTTTTCCATTCCTTGAAGACTGGCAAAAAAATACTCGGAAGACAAGAGATGAGTTAAGAGTAACGTTATAAGGTTACCACGCATAACTCAGTATATATTCCATAATACATTTGTAGACAGACCTTCCATGGCCGGTTCACCTGAAGCTGGGCGCCGTGGTGGGTCAGTTTCTTCTCCCTGCAGCCAGAGTTTGACCAGAGCAAAGCAACCAAACAACTGACCTCAAATCAGCGCGCCAGTCACATGCACTGACATCAGCGCCCGGCGCGGCAAAGTCTGAAATTACATCATTCAAGCCAACGCGGATAGTGGTGCCTTTTCAAATGCCTGATCATAATTACATACAGCTGGGCAAAAACTATCATATGATTTCATGTCTTCTCCATGGTATTTTAGACAAACAAAATGAGATATATGAGTTCTGAGGAACATTTCTGTCTGTGCGATAATTTAAGACTCGTATTACGATAAAGGCGTTGTTCGTGAATATTAATATAGTCACTCTGTCTCTTCTTTAAAACTTTCATATGCATAAATAATATTCATGACCCAACCTATGCGTCTGCGTTAACTACAGTACGTATTATTTAATATTCATAAGATAGTCCTTCGCCGTAGTAGGATAGGCAATTCGCGAAGCGTCTCATGTGAGGTCCTCAGGCATTCAGTGTGCGCCTCCCTTTGTGCCTCTCCACTCAAGATGGCTCCCGTTTTAGAGAAGAAGCTACTGGGCGCAGCCGGGACAGGCGACACTATGGAAAACAGCAACGAGGATGATGAAGGACAAAACCTCTGGTACGCCCGCACCCTCAGAGTGTCCAGGATTGCAGCGGATTTTGCAGGGAGTTAGTTTATTTGACAGTTGATGTGCTGCTTTGTCACCAGCCGGGTGCTGCCCAGTTCAGACGCCGGTCCCGGATGAGCCCAAAACACTTTACATAAACTTATAGCAAAGTCTGAGTCTGGCTAGATTAGACCTTTACAACGGGCGAAATAACGATGAAAGTCTTCGGAGGCGTTAGGAAACCGATTGTCTCGCTTTATATGCTCATGTCATGCTTACTGGCGTGGCTAGCATTTGTTAAAACTCGACGGTTAATGTTGAGTTCAAGTCGTTTCTGAAGAAGCTTTGCTTCGCTGATTTTCTATATGTACGAGTGGTGATTTCTTTTTATTATTATGATAAGTGTCAGGAAACTGACTCCTGCTGTCTGTTTCTGATGGGATCTAACGGTTGACTGACATCAATCACTAGTGAGAGGTTTCTTGTGGTAACGGCCTTTTCCGGATGTTTTGGTAGCATCATAGTACATAGTTACAGTTGTCTGCCGTCAGAACTAACCATCAAACTACTAACTACCGTATTAAACCTATGTTTGTTGATGGTATGGATGCCAATTGGTCGGTGCTCATTTGTTGTTTTGTCCTTCAGGTCTTCAATCCTCAGCGAAGTTTCCACACGCTCCAGCTCTAAATTGCCTTCTGGGAAAAATATACTGCTTTTTGGTATGTGCCTTTTTTGCTGAATTTGATTTTCAATCCAAATTCATGGCTTATTAAAAGTGTTGCTTCCAAATGTCGCCATGCGCATGCATTCAAATGAAAACCTTAGGTTAATACCTTTGAACACAGTATAGGGATCTGATATTGAAGGTTAGTTAACAAACAAATGAAAATTCTGTCATTTAATCATCACCCTCATGTTGTTCCAAACACGTATGATTTTCTTTCTTCTGTGGAACAAAAATGAAGAATGCTGGTAAACAAACTGTTTTGGTTACCTTTTACTTGTATTGTATGGACAGAAAATATCAAAATATATTCTGATGTGTTCTGCATAAGAAAGTAAGTCGTACAGGTTTGGGATGTTATGAGGGTGGGATCACAGAATTTTCATTTTTGGGTAAACTATCCTTTTAACTTTGTCCCAGTCATAAACTGAAATCATTTTCTTTGTCTAAACACTCTAATTACTACTTATATGTCATGTTTATTAAAAGTGATATGATTTCTGCTTATGTCTTAGGGGAGGATGGTTCAGGAAAGACAACACTCATGTCAAAACTTCAAGGAGCCGAGCACAATAAGAAAGGTAGAGGGCTGGAATACTTGTACCTGAATGTCCAGGATGAAGACAGAGATGGTAAGTGCGTTTATACTGGGTAAAAGTAGGTGATAAAAGTTTAAAAGAATTTTTGAACTAGGTCTGTCATGATGATAAAACTTGTTGGTTGGCATAGCTGCGATTAACTATTTAATTCTCTGTTTTTTTAAGTCATTTATTCACACTGAATATGAAATATATTCCTATAATGCTTTGTAAACAAAATTCTATGAAAAATGACATGGAAAAATAATAGTTTTAAGTATTGCTTTTTTTTTCATTCTCTTTTGGTCTGTGGAAAATGCAGTCTATTCAGTTTTTTAATTTACAATTTACAAAACTTCCAGATTTGACTCGCTGCAGCGTTTGGATCCTGGATGGAGACCTGTACCACAAAGGCTTGCTGAAGTTTGCAGTGACTGCTGAGTCGCTGAAGGACAGTCTAGCGGTGTTCGTGGTGGACATGTCACGGCCTTGGACCATCATGGAGTCATTGCAGAAGTGGACGAGTGTGCTGCGTGAACACGTGGACAAACTGAAGATCGCACCGGAGGAAATGAAAGAGATGGAGCAGAGTAGTAAGTGCTGTTTTGAATTTTTACTACTAGGTTGAAGTAGAACCAACGTCTTGGTCTTAGCTTGTGCAGGACATTCAGATTCAAGTGCGATTGTGAGTGATAGCATGTACATGAATTCTACCTCCAGCTGTCTTACTGCTAGACATCTTATTCCACTTTATTGTCCATACCATATCAACCCATGTCAGGCAGATGGGAACATGGATGTTGATACTATTTTTGTCAGTTTTCAAATATGCTTTTTCTTGTGAGAATTGTTTTGATCATATGTAAATGTTGAGATTCAGTAGCAGACAGTGAAGTGACACTGCTACATTTACATATTGACTTCGGGAGAAGAATTAGCAGCAGACAGAGTAGAGTAAATAACAGATTGTGATGCAGTAGTAAATACACAAATGAATTCCTTGTAACACAGCAGTTGCGGAATTTGAGGTTTTTGGTTGTTGTTGTTTTTTTTTTGATATGGTGAAGAATGATAATATTTCAGTGCCTAAACATTAGGACAAAGTTTATTTCCATTGTGAATTCAGTGTAAGTGATGCTAGTTCAAAAGCCATGTGAATTAGCCTTGATCTAGGTATTCTTTTGCTTTTATTAACGGGGTCATATGATGTTGCTAAAAAGAACATTATTTTGTGTATTTGGTGTAATGAAATGTGTTTATGCGGTTTAAGGTTAAAAAAA
>NW_015558795.1:133802-153424 GCF_001515605.1 Sinocyclocheilus anshuiensis | reverse complement strand
CTTTTGGAAGGCCAAACAAAGTAGTTTCGCTTTCACAACGAAACACACAGCGTCTTCACAACATGGCGGCAGCAACAATACTACGAGAATAAAAGTTACGCCTTCTTTCTTTGCGTGAACATTTGTGCAGCGTTATGCAAATCTTCCCACATCGTGACGTAGACATGTGGGGGCGTGTTAGAACAAGCCATTTTAGGTAGGCGTGGTTGACTCTTAACTTTTATAAAGAATATCTCTTTGGATTTGAGACTTTAGTCTTTGCAACTTTACAGATCTTCTTTATGCACCAAGAGCTTGTATCACTTCAAAGAGAAAGGAAAAATTGAAATCGCATCATATGACCCCTTTAAAAAAGTTTGATTTTGTTACTGAGTCCATGAGTCCTAATCCACATTTATTATGAGAGTTAGTAGGACTGGCTGCACTGGAGGATGGTTTATTGACAGTCTGGATATGAAGCACTCTTTGTGCTTTGAATTTGCATAATGCATGTTGCAAATTAATGCATAATGCATTTTTTTTTTTTAAAGCTGCTTGTGATGGGCTTTGGTTCATCATGTGACTTTCTCATCACCACTTGCATTTGGTGGTTATCAGTGTATTTCTTCGGGGAAGTCGTGGCCTAATGGTTAGAGAGTCGGACTTGTAACCCAAAGGTTGCAGGTTCGAGTCTCATACCGGCAGGGATTGTAGGTGGGGGGAGTGAATGTACAGCACTCTCTCCCACCTTCAATACCACGACTGAGGTGCCCTTGAGCAAGGCACCAAACCCCCAACTGCTCCCCGGGCGCCGCAGCAAAAATGGCTGCCCACTGCTCCGGGTGTGTGTTCACGGTGTGTGTGTGTTCACTGCTGTGTGTGTGCACTTAGGATGGGATAAATGCAGAGCACTAATTCCGAGTATGGGTCACCATACTTGGCCACATGTCACTTTCACTTTCTTCTTTCTTGTTAGACTCTTGCTGTTAGAATTGGAGTGATCACAAATGCTGCCTCACTAGTGTTAGTTACAGTGTTTTCATGTTTTCAAAAACCCTTGAATTTGGTGATACAGAATGGTTTAAAAGTTTGGGGTTGGTAAGATTTTTTTATTTTTTTGATGCTTTTGAAATCATCCTCCCATGCTCATCAAAGCTGCATTTCTTTGATCAATAATACAATAAAAACTGAAACATTTGTGAAATATTATTGCAATATAAAGTGACTGTTTCTATTTTAACATTTTAAAATGTTATTTATTCCTGTGGTAGCAAAACTTAAGAAATATTTCTTATCAATGTTGAAAACATTTGTGGTGCTTAATAATTTTGTCTAAACCGTGATTCGTTTTTGTTTCAGGATTCTTTGAATAAAAAGAACTACTTGTTTGTTTGTTTTTTAACTTTTTTTTTTTTTTTATAAATGTCTTCACTGTTGCTTTTGGTCAATTTAAAGTATCCTTGCTGAATAGTAATTTAAATAAATCAAACTTCTGAACACTAGTGTTCAGGTATTGAAGTTAATATTTTGATTTAAGTTTAAAACTCACTTAGTTATTATAAATAAATGATTTGTTGAAAAATGATGTTAATGATATGACCAAGTATTTGATGACTTCAGATGTTTTACTGTGTGAAGACATAAAGCTGCTCCGGTAGCGTTTGAGAAGTCTGAATGTTTCTGTAGTGTTATGTGAGAGGCAGAGTGCTCAAACATGAAGTGAGAAGCTATTTCTGAGGATGACTGTATTTGCGTGTGCCCTATAAACAGGGCTGTGAGAGCAGAATGGGGAAGTGGCTTAATGGCAATGGTATTGTTTTTTAGCTTGTGTTTGAAATATTGAGACCAGTGGTTTTACAACACATCTCAACGGTTACCTGAATCGCTAGCTCTGTATGTCACAGTGTGACCATCTTATTGTATGGCATTCATGCTTCTAATTTTTTTTCATTTATAATATTACAAAAGATCTATATTTCCGTTATAGAAATAAATTGCAATTGAAAATAATTTTTAACAGAAAAGTTTTTACATTGTAGTAATATTTCACACTATTACTGTTTTTACTGTATAAATAAATGCATTTTTTCCCCCAAGTTCACATCCTACAGTGCCAAATGTTGGATGTGTTGAATTGGTATCCAAACACACTAAGCCGCAAGCCGCCCATAGCTTTGTAAAACTGACCCGCCCAGAAAAAGAGCCATTGCTTCCTTAAGCACAGCTGAGTTCACTATAGGAAGCACAAGCAGGCAGCCTCCTCTCACTCCTTACATCTGACCGTACTCAGTGATGGGATGGACAGTCCAGCCTCTCTTACAAGACATTACATCATGGTCTGCTCAGTTAGACCTTCCTGACATTCGACTCGTTGCTCTAAACATGGCACGAGCACAACACCCGAGCACAACTCTGCCCACTGTGCTGAAACATAACATCTCACAGCTCTTAGTCAGCTAACACATTATCTGAATGTTTAGTTTAAGTGTAGAGATGACGATGTACTTTGGAAATCCTTTTTAGTGTTGTTCAAAGGCTAAATGTGGCCAGGTAACTGTTTTTTTTTTTTTTTACAAAAACAGCACTATTTAATTGGTATTGGCATCATGATTTTTAGATGCACTTGGCACTCTGATAGCTTCATACCTGATGCACTCTGGAAGTGTGTGTTCTGTTGACTGTCCCCACCCTTGTTTGTGGAAGCTGGTCAAAGTCGACAGTAGATGGCGATTGTAAACTGGTTCTTCATTTGATTGAGGTTATTACAGTAGGCCATATTGATTAAGAAAGTTGGTGGTTATAGATTAAATCTTTACCACAGCTTTAACTGTCTTGTGAAAACAGGCTGATCAAGTTGTTTAAAAAATGTTCACTATGTTTTTCAGACTGAGTTTGTTGAGAACTGTGGAGGTAACATGGAGCATTAGAATCAGGGGTATTATTCAAAAATGTGTATATGAACTCTTGCCTATTGGCTATTATCATTTAAGAAGAATCACTTCCTTTGCCTTCTGGAACTAATTAAAATTTCCTAATGGACTCTTTGTCAAAAAGCATTTGTAACACAGCTGTTTATTGGTTTTCTGGAAATGCACAAGATTATGTTGATCACCGGCTCTTGTGGAAACATGTATGCACTCCACATCACAGGGTGTGGGTAATTGAGTGTGATTATAACTAGAGCCCGACCGATATGGGTTTTTTGGGGATTCGCCGCGCCGTTACGGAGATATGGCCGTTCAAAGTTTCAATGGTTTCCCATAGACTTAAGCTTTAAAGCGTTTCATCCAGGTTGCCAGTAGCAAACAATGGAGCGCGCTCTGCTGGACAAACTAAGTAATTACACCATTTCAAGCATTTTATCTGCATTATATGTTCTGTAAAAAAAAAATTAATATCGGCGGCATATTCGCCGATACCGATATATCGGCGACAGGCTCATATCGGCCGATAATATCGGCAAAACGATATATCGGTCGGGCTCTAATTATAACCTGGTAAAAGAGGGATTTGTGAGTAATTACTTTGTTTCTGATTATACACGACTATTCAAAAGTTTTGGGTCGGAAATATTTTTTAAATGTTTTTGTAAATAAGTATTTTTTTGTTGACCAAGGCTGCATTTATTTGATCAAAAATACAGTAAAAACTAATATTTTTACAAATGGAATTAAAAGCTTTCTATCTTAATACAATTTTAAAATGTAATTTTCTCCTGTGATAGTAAGGCTGAATTCTTGGAGCAGCCAGTACTCCAATCTTCAGTATCAATTTACTGTGTCCTTGCAGAGTATTAATTTCTTTTTTTTTTTTTTAAAGAACATCACTGACCCCAAACTTTTTAACATTAATGTATTTTAACTCTGCTTTTAAGATAGTTGTGGTCTATTATTCCAGCAGCACTGGAGCTGTTGTTCTTTTAACAGTACGTTGAAGGAAGTTGTGCAGCTTGCCTGGTTTCTGGGTCATCTGGAACTGCATTCTTAAGGTTCCTGAGGAAGTTCCTCCCCCTTTCCCTCCCTCAGCACCTCCTGAATATACCACCGATTAAAGGCCATTCCAACCACCCACTTCCGCATATCACCATCATGCCCAATTCCATATAGGCTACTCCTGTATATTAGCCCGACATGCAGTGAATACCATTGTTTTTGGTTGCAGTTAGCATGTTCTGTAGTGCTGTGTGAGGATGAGGGCTTGTGCAGGGATCAGACAGGGTCTTAAGAATGTGCTGTCAGCTCTGTTCACATCTGAGCTGCTCTTCCACAGGCCTCGGCTGCTCAGATGTGTCCAGAACAAGTCATGATTTCAGCAGTTTAAGTTACACAACAGATAATAAACTGTTGGGTTAAAACCATGCTACAAATTCTTGCTTATGCTAAGATTTATTTATTATTTTTGTAATGAGAATCTTTTTTTCCCCCCACTTTCTTTTTGGTACAAATTGTCTGTTTTATGTAATCTGACTGGAATGTCCTAATTCTGTGGATGTTCTTTATATTTGTATGGATTTTTGTTGGTTAAGGCTATTTATGACTTAAAGTGATAGTTCACCCAAAAATGAAATTTGTTCATTTATTCAATCTCATGTTGTTCACGTCAAATGTGTGTGTGTGTGTGTGTGTATATATATATATATATATATGAGCAATATCACTCTCGTACTATATCACCAGCTCTTTATCAGCGTACTATATCACCGGCTCTATATCAGCGGCTGTGATTGCCTCCGCCATAATCACAGCCATGCTGATATAGAGCCGGTATCGCTCGAGTACGAGAGTGATATTGCGTTTATACAACAGTTCGACGGAACATGTGTGCAATTAAACAAGAAACAACGGAGTGTCTAATAAAACCATCTTTTGTGTGGAACTACTTCCTTCCGCCACGGATTCAAAGCTCAAGTTGACAGAAATAATGAGGTTATAAGAGAGAAACAATGTGGCAAGACGTGAATCCAAATGAGAGAGAGAGACTGCGAAGCTAGACGTTTCTTCTTATATTAACTAATTGCTAATCATTTTTGTCTGTCCATTTAAACACATTCAAAATGTTGACGCTTCAGAAATTACAAAAAGATATCGTGAAAGTAATTCATATAAATTGAGTGGTTTAAGACTCAGCAGCTTTAATTTTGATCTATGCAAATACATGGAGTTCATGAATTATGGTAAACGGTTTTTCAAGTGTGCTTGCTTGATGCTTGAGAGCAAACTTCAATGGTTCTTACTTGTTAAGCATGGGTAGAGCTTCCCTGTTTATGAAGTTACCTATTACTTTCAAACATCATAATATATGGTTTGTTTAATATAAACAGTAATGTGTAATGTAATGGTTTGATGCTTCTGTTACGGTCGTCAACTGTATGATGTAGCAGCTGACACTGTTTACTGTAAATATGTTAAGTTACTGTACGTTTGACCCTGTTTGTGTCTTGTTCTTTTCTCTGCAGTGGTTAAGGCCTTTCAGGAGTATGTAGAACCAGAGGAATCCACGCCGGCCTCACCCCAGAGACGAGCTCCAGCAGCTGGGGGAGAAGATGAGAGTGTGCTGCTGCCCCTGGGAGACAACGTCCTCACACACAACCTGGGTATTCCAGTGCTCATAGTTTGCACAAAGGTAGCTGAAAGTGATCAAATCATTTGACCTGTCATATTGGGTCCTATAGGTGTTATATTACCTTAATAAGAGTTCGGTCAGCATATTTGAGATCAGCATAGTGAATGTAGTACATATTCCATTACAATCACATTATTAAAGCATGCTTTTTAATCTGGTCTCAGGAATTGTGTGTGTATAAACAATACTATAAAAGTTTGGGGTCAGTAAGATTAATGTTTTCGATTGAGTATTATGTTCACCAAGGCAAAATTTATTTGATTAAAAAACACAGTAAAACAGTACAAAATAATGCTGTGAAGTAGCATTACGCTTTAAAATTAATATTTTAAAACGTAATGTCAAAGCTGAATTTTCACAGCCATTACTGTCTTCAGTGTCACATGATTGTTCAGAAAATATTCTAATATGTTGATTTTAGTGCTCAAGAAACATTTCTAATAAAAAAGTTTACTGCATAATATTTTTGGGGAAGCCATGATTATTTGATTCATCATTCTTTGATAAATACATTTCATTTATATGAAATAAATTTGTAACATATAGCACATCTTTACGGTTAATTTTTAATCAGTTTTGCTGAATAACATATGGTTTGTTTAATGTAAACAGTAATGTGTAATGTAATGGTTTGATGCTTCTGTTACGGTCGTCAACTGTATGATGTAGCAGCTGACACTGTTTACTGTAAATATGTTAAGTTACTGTACGTAACAAGGTACTATGAGTACCTCATAGTCCTCATCCAAACCTGTATGACTTTCTTTCTTTTGCACAACACGAGAAGATTTTTCAAAGAATGTTGAGGTTCAAACAACATTGGAACCCATTAACTTTCTTTGTATGGTCAAGAATAAAAACAAAACACTAAGACGTGATTAGATGTACAATTTGTGAAATTTGAGTGGATATTTTGAGTTGTTTTGCTCTGTGTTTGGGGATTGGGTTTGTTGTTTCTGATGCATCACTGAGTGTCTTTAGCTGGATGAAAAGCTCTTTTTATGGCGTCTCAGTAGTAGCCCGCAGGTCCAGAGCTGCAGACGCACCATGCCCCACCTCACATGCTCTTTTGGATCAGAACACGCTCAATGATCTCTTCTATTGTTAGCCTCCCTCCAGCCCCGGGTGCATGAAAGACAACCCGTTTTTAAATGAGGTAGTTTAGGTCTGAGAGTAAAATGTTCACTCTTTGTTCTCTTCAACGTCAGGAGGCAAAGTGATCAAACAGCCTCACCCTGGGATAGAGGAGAATAGAGCCTGATTGAATTTCAGAAAGCAGTTCCAGTTTCCAGTTTACTTGAAAGCACAAAATTCGCTCTTATCAATATGCATTAGTATCATCATTACTGATCTGCTAACAGCAGCAACTCGCTGGCATACTACGAAACCTTTTAAAGGGATAGTTCACATAAAAATGTCAATTGTCATCATTTACTTACCCTCATAGTACTCATCCAAACCTGTATGACTTTCTTACTTTTGCACAACACGAGAAGATTTTTCAAAGAATGATGAGGTTCAAACAACATTGGAACCCATTAACTTTCTTTGTATGGTCAAGAATAAAAACAAAACACTAAGACATTTTTCAAAATATCTTCAAGATATCAAGATTAGGTTTAATTTACTGCATTAATATATTGCCATTGCTTTATCACATTTATTTTCAGTGCTAAAGACAGGATGTTTTTAGTATACCCTGTGGTTCAGTACAAGGTCAGCAGTATCTGTGACATGCAGAGATGAGTTTGCATTTGCAGTGGCCAAGACTGATCTGTCCAAGATATTTTTGTCATGGCAGCCTCCTGGATTTTTTTTAAGCAGCCTATTTGGCACCTCCTCTTCCTGCCAAAACGATTATGGCTGGCAATCAGCCACAACCTGAGTCATTCACAAACATGGCTGCTGCATCAGTCCTATTAAGCATGTGTTTGCTTGTTTTTAGGATGGTGTGTCTTTTATTTAATGCAGGAGATCAATGATGTTAAATGTATGATTCACCCAAAAATGGCAGTTCTGTAATTTACTCACCCTTGTGTTGTTCAATTCTAATATAATGTCAAATATACTGCGCCTAAAACTGATTATGTCTGTCTCTGTGTTTTAGTGTGATGCTGTCAGTGTACTGGAGAAGGAGCACGACTACAAGGAGGAGCATTTTGACTTCATTCAGTCACACATCCGGCGCTTCTGTCTACAGTGTATCCTATTCACTCAGTCTCTGCAGTTTTGCTGATGTAATATTTCTCTTTTTTCTAGACTTTAAAGAAACATTTTGTTAAATTTGTGGTTATAAATGGCAGCTGTGGTTTCCAGAAACTCACCATAATAATTCAGGTATTTTGGGATTGTTTATTGGTGATGACTGTATATTTTAGTAAGTGATATAATGTCAATATACCAACCTACTTGAATTACCATAATCTGCTTTTTACCTTTAAAATGTTCTGGTAACCACCATAATAATACAGGTGGTAAAATAGAAAGTCACATGATGAATCGGAGTTCATTGTAAGTGGCCTGTCCGTAAAACATAGCCAGTAATTGTGAATAAACGGTGCAACGGGACATACAAAGACAAAACACTATCATGGTAACCCACATGAGGCTAAAATAATGCTATAAACATTAACTCAGAAACAGAAAATGTAACACACAACACCCTAATGCTCATGACTTGCTTCAGAAATTAGAACGAACCAAATTATTTACATAGAATATAATCATTTGTGATGTGTCATGCAGGGAATGTTCTTTTGCTGTTTATCATCATAAATTATACAGCAGTTCATTGTTTTTACTTGCATAAAACAACATTTATTACAGTAAAATTTATACGATTTATAATACAATTAATACAAAATGAATGAATTAAATATTAATATTAAATTACAAAATTAAATTTATATATATATATATATATATATTCCTGTTAAAATAAAATAAAAAAATTGACAGTATACACATCCTTAATCAAATCTCACAGATGGAGCTGGTTTGATTTACACTTCAGTCAAAGAGGAGAAGAACCTGGACCTTCTCTACAAATTCATGGTGCACAAAATATATGACTTCCAGTTTACTACGCCTGCCTTAGTAGTGGAGAAGGATGCTGTGTTCATGTGAGATCTCCAAAATTCCCTAAAAATGTTGCATTTCTTATTTTTATGTGAGAATATCCATGTCTAATTCAATTTGGTGTTAGTCTGCCAAACTGGTTTCTTTTAAAACACTTTTATCTCTGCATAGTCCATCTGGATGGGACAATGACAAGAAAATTGCCATCTTGCATGAAAACTTCACAACGGTTCGACCTGAAGATCCCTTTGAGGATTTTATAACGAAACCTCCTGTACGAAAGGTGAGAAAAGAACCTAGGAATGAAAATTTGACCTTAATCTGCTAGTACGTATATAACATATGCCTATTTGTCCTTTTTGTGTTTCCAAAGTTGGTGCATGACAAGGAAATCAGTGCAGAGGATGAGCAGATCTTCCTCATGAAGCAGCAGGTATGTTTGGTCTGCAAGAAAATGGATTACAGATTTAATATCAGGTTTCTTCATTCAGTGCTGAGGTTACACATTTGAAAGGCAGCCGAAATCAAGTGATCTCTTCTCTGACGTTGACATGCATCCCTCACAAAGCTGTCCCGCTGTCCCTCATTAGTTTGATTAGATACAATGAAACCCTTTTGACTTGTTTATTTTCCCTCGTGGTTCCAGAGTTGTCTGACCATTCAGGAATTGGTGAAGCCAGCATTTTTTTTTCATTTACTGACCCAGGGTCGATATTCAGTATAACTGTTTACATACACAATATTTGGTTATTTTAAAATAATTATTTCTTTTTAATGGTCATGGCAAGCCAGCTTCTTATTTGCTGGCACATTCTCAGTAGTTTCACTGGGGGTCTTGTCATATCCTGAATGGTTCCATGTGGTTGAGTCAATTGTGTATACTGTTTATGCAAGGGTGTTTTTATTAAGAATGGTCTTTAACACAATATTAGTCACCTCTGTTGATATTTTGTCTTTTTTGAAATGAAAAGATTACTGTGTGTGACACTGCATGCAAACGTCTTTCAGCTAGATACTTATTTGCTCAAAAAATCAATAAAAACAGTATTATGGAATATTATTGCAATTTAAAATAACTGTTTTCTATATTATTTTTTTCCCCTTAAATAGAAAGTTAAATTGAACAGCATTTATTTGAAATTGAAGTCTTATGTAACTTTATAAATGTATTTAGTTCCACTTTTAATCAATCCGATTCATCATTGCTTATTACATTTTTCTTTTTTCGTTAAAGTTACTTACTTGACGATGTTGTGTCCTAAAATGCCTTGAAGACTCGAATACAGCCATTTGTAATTCTTAATTTGCGCCCGCGAGCATACATACGCGTGTGAAGTGCAGATGCCGATGCGGGAGAGGTGCGTCTGACTCCGGGCTACTTTTACACTGTTGCCGCGGGTTATAGTGCAAGTTAGCGGTTCTAAATTCACATTAAACCACAGCTTCATGGGTTTTTTGCTTTAATTTATTTTTGGTTTTGTGCTGGTATTGGTATATTTTGCATGCTAGTGATAGGAATCGATCCCTTGACGTGATTGGTTATTGGTTTGTGATGTAGCAAACCGAGGGCTGTTTCAAACCGTATTTCTGGGTCAGCCTTTGGGAAACTACAGTTTTAAGGAGAAAATACTCCGCAATGGTGTTGATTAATAGATTGGCACATGGTTTGTCTAAAGGCATATTAAAAACACCATATAGACAAATAAACAACATTAAAAACTTGATTTTCACTACAGGGGGACTTTAAGAAATGACTGGCCCCAAACTTTTAAATGGTAGTGTACATAGTTAAAAATAATGAAATAGCTTTAGTTATGACCGTTTTACACAGCAATATTTCAGCTCTCATGTCTTCTGTCACTTTATTACAGTCGATGTTAGCCAAGCAGCCGGCCACACCAACAAGAGGAACAGTAAGTGTGACTTCAGACACCACACAGACCTCTCACAATTTTAAGTGTGATACTATTATGCTGCTTTGAGGATTCTGTGATCATGTTGTGAGACTAAAGTTTTATGCTTTTACAAAAGCCACTGAATCCTTTTTTTTTTGTTTTATTGTACTTTAGATTTCTTTTGATTGCTGATTTCATGTAGTGGGAAATATAAATCTTCTGAATTGTTTTTGCATTTCCCTAACACCTGTTTTTTGTGTGTGTGTGTGCATAGGAGTCTCCTGTCCGGTCTGCATCTGGTTCACCCCGACAGAGAACGAGGCATGAGAGCGCAAACAGCATTGTCCACTCTGGAAATCAACATGTAATGACATAAAGGAGAAAAAAAAAAGCTATTCATGACCAAAATTCCCCCCACCTTGTGTGTCAATCAGCAAACAGACCGTGGTTTACTGAAAGTGTTGGGATTCTATCAGATGTATAGGCTCTGATGTTGTGGGGAAAAGAGAGGTAGATATTTGAAAAGATGCAACTGCTTTTCTTTGTTTTCATTTCCAGACCCCTTTCTATGTATGTTTGTTTGTTTATTTGTGGCGATTAATTTTTGGTGTGGCATAGGGCAGGTCAGGTGATGGGTGCTCTGTCCTTACGGAGGCAGTCAAACCTCTGAAGTGTGGGGCCTTGCTTAGCTTAGGGATCCTTTAACGGCACCCATTCTCCTCCTCCTGACAAGAGCAGAAACGCACTGCTGCATTCAATGAGCAGTCGCTTCAAGTGTTGCAATCAGCTACAGCTACTGCTAAAAGCCTAAATATATTAATTGAAAACAAGAAATACTTGCAAAAAGTATATAGTGTGTACAAACAGTTAGATTTATGCTGATGTATTTATAAAAAAGAAAGCAAATCAAGCTTTAATTTTTTTCTCTGTTTTATCAGTGAGACGTTAAGCTTCACTTAACATGGTTAACATCACTGATGTCATGACACTAATGACAAATACCCATTGGCCTTCAGCATACAAGAATGGCAGACGCTGCCACACCTCTTTGAATTATGTAAATATGCGCTAAATATTTGCTATACGAGCTTTGATTTGATTTTGTATAAAATTGAATTATTTTAACAATTTATGAAGAACTATTTCAGATGAAACAAGCTTTGATGAGTTTCAGCTTTTTCGTTTGGCTATGGTTGTTTTTGGAGGAGAGGGGCAGGGCAGCATCTTTCCTAGTATAACTCCCAAGTGCCTGTCATAGTGGAGGTGCTTGACTCCAAAAAAGGAATTGCATTGTAGCATTAACAGTCAATTTTTTTTTTGGTCCAGCTTCATGTAATTTATTTTTGTTTGTTTTATTTTGGAAATGCATGTCTGTGGTCATTACTTTTTTGCTGCAATTACACGCTTTGCTCACTTCAGTGGCCTAGATTTTTGGCCTAGTGATTTACGTAAAACATTCCCGATTTCTGTAGATGACCCTGTAGGCGACGCATGTTTGTTTCGTGTGCCCTGCCTCAGTGCCCACTGGAAGTGACGACTTTGCCTTCAGTGTAGCGTTCACTGTTGTCACTCCACATGCTCTGTCTCTTCACTCAGGGTAGTTCTGAGTCCATACAACAGCCTTGTTTGTCTTCATAGTACATTTCTCAACATTTTCTTCCACTACTGATACTGTATCATACTCCTGGTTCAAGCTAATTGTTTATGGATTTCCTTTTGTTTTTTTTTTGGTCGCTGAAAATGAAACTAAGTTAGTTGGTTTCATTTGACAAATCATCCACAGACATGATGTAATGTTTTTTCTAAGGTTTTTAACCTTTATGTTGAAGTGGAGAAACTGTAAATGGAGCAGCTAAAGTGGCTTTTAAATGATCATTACATTTTCAGATGAAAAAGGAAAACGCAGAGAATTGGAATCTGGAACCAAAGATGTAGAATCCACATGTTATGTCTGTCGAGTAGCTGCCCTAAATTCCTCCCAGGTGGCCGCTCTTGGCTGAGCCTGGAGAAGCCATCATTCCAAAACGGATCCTCTGCTTATACTATGGTGGTCTGTGTTCAATGTCCAATTTTTTTTCCACTAGAGTTTGAAGACTTTGTCCTTTTTTTTTAAGCTCTTCAAGGGAATAGACCACGGGAAGTGTAGAGTTTACTGTTGTTTTGCATGAACTTGTGTTAGAAATATGAAAAGAAAGATCTCATACCAAACTAGAGATAAGGAACTCGAATGAAATTTACATTTCTGCTGCATAATATTGTGTAACGGTTTCCATTTATGATGGGCAGGGCTAAAGCATTTGCTGATATTCAAGCACAACAATAAGTCTGGACTATATACCTCTTGTTTTAGTGGTTAAGGTTTTTCATCTATTCAGATTGTATAAGAACTTATTGGGGCTGCCACTAATGAAGCCTCTGATCACATATAACATTCGACCTGCTTTCAAATCCGCTCATATAAACCTTAAATGCACTTAAGTATTTCATTGCATTCTCTGCATTTGCTGTGTGACTATAATCTAACTATAAATATCACTGACACATTCTTGTAAACACAACTCATTTCCCCCCCAAAAACTGAGTTTAATATTATTTCATGGCATTGTAACTTTTACTGGAAGTGAAGAACTGTTAATTCATCTTAGTTAAATGATCAAAAGTAACACATTGTTAGCTATTTAAACATTGTTTTTTTCCTCCCTCCACAAAGTTTGACAGTTACTGATTTTAATAGTAGCTTGGTGCAAATGTAAACTACTTAATGGACTAAGAAATTGAAAAACTAACAAGCTGCTCCTGAGATGCCTAAAGTACTTGAAAAAGCTTCTTAACTCAGAACCCATCTGTTTTCCCAAAGGATATACACAACGGATAAAAGGTCTAAGGATGTCCACCAAAAGAAACAAGTTCACTTGGCTTCAGCTTCATTGATTTCTTTCCCTCAGTTGGGGATGATTGCAATTATATAACGAACAGCACATTTTATATATGTTTCATTCAGACTAGGATGAAAGTTGACCGCTTTGTTCTGTATAATCCTTCTAATATGCACTTACCCCTGTAAGAAAGAAAATGTTGAGAAAATGCTCTGGCTTCCAAAATTTCTATACAGGAATTGAAAGACCTTTCTATTCACACAAAGGACTGTTTGTGTGCTATACCTTAAAGTGAGTCTGATTGTATGGCTTTAACTTGATGCAGTATGTGGCCATGTGAAAACTTTTAATGCAAACAAAGATAAGGAAACCTCTTTTTTTTCCAGTCCTGGCTTAAATAAAATACAAACCCAGACTACAACTGTCTTGATTTTTTTGCTTATCATGTCAGTTGATTTTTACAAGATGCACAGCTTTTTAGAAGACCACATTACAGTACCTTCAGACCTACAAATACTTAATTTAATATTGATCATTTGAAGCATGGTTTAATAGTCACTACAGTTTTCAGATGGTTGCATGATTTTGGGAACCAAACCAGTTGGGGGCGGTGCTTGTCCCATCTCTAGCCATTATTTTTAGAGATGTTAAATGAAAATGTGTACATGCATATATTTGAATATGTAATCTGTAAGAGTATGTGTATAATGTTATTAGTGTATATATTAGTATTTGATTTATACATATTAGTATAGGCAGCATGTATACTATTGTGAGAACCAAAAATATATTACGGCATAGAGACAGTATTTACAGTATTTCTAAATCAGTCTACAAGTGGCTTATTAATTGTATAAAGCTGATAAGTACCAATATAACGCTCTAGGTAGGCTGCGCACTAGAGCTTGGAAACTGGCAAGCTGAATTAACATTTATTCATTTAACTAGTTTTGTTACAAATACTTCTTATGAGTAGTAGGTAATTGTTGGTAATCTTTTTTAATTTTAGCTACGAGTATGTAATATACAAGTACTAGTAAAGCGTGAATACTTACTAGCCACAATTTGAACATATAGTAAACTAGGGTGACCATACGTGCCATTTTCCCAGGACGCGTCCTGGCCAGGATTCTGCACACGCAAACAAAGCCAAAACCTAGATATTTTAGGCAATATAGAAATCCTGGCCATGACACGTCCTGGGAAAATGGAACGTATGGTCACCCTAATGGCGCTTTTCCACTGCATGGTATGGCACGGTACTGCTCGGTACGGTTCACTTTTGGGGGGTTTTCCACTGGGTACAGTACCTGGTACCTGGTACTTTTTTTAGTACCACCTCGGTTGGGGTTCCAAGTGAACCGTACCGTTACCAAAACGTGCCGTGTAAACTCTGCTGATCACGAATTGGCCGGAGAGAATCGTCACTACCTGCGTCACTGAACTTGCGACACAAACACAAAAGAACCGCTAGATTTAAATCAGCACAGCCAGCGAAGCATCGAACGCAACTGTTTGGAACGAGCGCACCTTTTTTTTAACAACCGAAAAGTTTTGCTGTCTGTTGCGGAAGAACAGACACATGTGAATAATCCCGCCCACTCTAAAGCGGTACTGAACTGCAGTGGAAACGCAAACCATGCCGAGCCGAACTGTGCCATTCCGTACTGAGCCGAGTCGTACCACGCAGTGGAAAAGCGCCATAAGTAAACAGCATTCCCATAGAATTCAATGTCAAAACGTTTCAACTGGTTGGTTTGAAGTAATAACGGTTAAACCGGCTTGCCATAGCGACACTTTAAACTGCTGTGTCGTTTCGCGTTTGATGAGTCCTGTATTGCGATCTTCACCTGCATAAGGGAAGACAAGAACTCAAAACGTGACGTTTAGAAACATTACATTCTGTGCATCCAGAAACTGAAATATGGACACTGCCATGAGAACAGCCGTGATCATTCGAGATCGTTCAGCACTCTTCCCAACAGGATCCGAGCACAGCGCGACGGCAGGAATGGGGCTGGAGATGACGGAGAGGTGGATGTAGTGTTTGTGCTCGGGATCTGTAGGTCATACACACGGCTGGAGTTTACGGTGATCGTTTTGCAACGAGGGTTGTTCTTTGTTGAGACATTGTTTTCTGCCTGGCTGTTTTCAGAGGACCAGGGGACCGCGAACCAGCTCTTATATCTGGGCGGGACGTGGAGATAAGAGTTTAGAATGAGGAATAACGAGGAGACTGAGGGCTTTGATGGCGAGGCCTCCAACACCTCGATGATTTCAGGAGCCAATAGTCCGTATCAGCCGACCACCGAGCCCGTGCACTCCAGAAACGTGTTCAGGGCCATCAGGTGTGACCTGGACTATATCAAATCACATTTCGGTGTTTTAAAAGTTATCGAAGTGGTAAGTTCAAATAGTCACAGTGTTTCTCTGTTCCATGATAAACGAGTTGTATTGGCAACACATTTAGAGTCAGTAAGGTGACATCCTGTGAACAAGTCAAGATGTCTTCATCTTCAGCAGTGTCATAGTTTTTTCTTTTTCTTTCTTTCTTTCTTTCTTTCAGTTAGATTGTATTGGTGTGAGAAAGACACTTGTCCCATTTTAAGATTGTGAGTAGGACAGCAGAAGTCCTGTCTTCATCAACAATGTCATAGTTTGTTTTTTCTTTAATAGTTTTAAGTTCTTTCTTTCTTTCTTTTAGATGCTCCTTTCTGATGATCGTATTAGTGTAGGCAAGACAAATTTCCCTTTTTTTATTATAAGTCAAAACATTCAAGGCAAGACAGATGTCTTCATCATCCAAACAGTGGCCTCAAAAAGCCTTTTCCACACAAGATAACAGATCTGCTTTCCACATATTTCAGTTAGATATTCACTCCTGATTACATTCTTCTCATATTGGATTAGTGTGAGGAGAGCAGATTTCCTCCTTTTTGGGTTTTTAAATCAAAATATTTCCTGTTGGATACTTGCCGACAGGCGTCAAAATCTCTGGAATGCATCAGTGACGGAGGGGAATGTTGCCTGGAGTCTGAATGAATTAACTTTCAGATTGCACTTTAGGTCTGCTTGATTGGCAAAACACCCAAAAAGCTATAGAGTCACTGTGGTCAAACTCACAGAAGAGCTTTTTTTTGCCTGTGAACCTCTGCCAGATGTTGAAAAAGGAGTGGGAAGCATAAGGAGAGAGAGAGAGAGAGAGAAAAATGATGGCTCTCTGTTGTTCTGCTGCCTCAGCAAAAGCAAAGCATCTCAGATCGGGCCCTCATTGTGATGCACAGTTAAGAAACTGCATGCACGGGGAAAACAGTGAAACTAAGGAAGTCATTATATGAAACAAGGGCTTGTGTACGCTGCCAAAGGAAACAACCTGTGTGCCACGTACAGAAGATAGCTTGTCTGCTCAAAGATTGCTTAATGGATCAAGTTTTTCTGCTTTTATGTGCGTCTCGGGGCAAATGATTCCACAGCCACAATTTAATTGGATCTATTAAGTGATAATACTTGGGAGCACACACAATAGCTGAGATAGAGGACATATGGAGTACATGCAACACTTGTATCTTCATGAACGCTATGCTGTTTTGTGTGGATCCAGAAGCTTCATTTGCCTGTGGAGTCAGATTACAGGCAGGCATGAGTAGTATAGTAAAGCTCTGTTCATTACTGACCAGAAACCTTAATATCTGTTTTGACTCTTATGTGATAGACTGCAGCTCTTCAAAGATGAGCAAACATGTCTATGCTAGAGACGGCAATAAAAGTTAACGAACAAGCCTTTAGTTTGTTTAATCATGTTTAATCTATGAGCTGTTACTTTCCTCAGGTAGATAAGGAAAGTAACAGTTTGGGGCAGTTTGTTTTGCAGTAATGAACAGGTTAGTGAGAGGGGATGAATTAAAATAAAATGCTGAACTAAAAACTAAACAGGATATGATTCAGAAAGTTCCCACATAACTTTTAAATTGCAGAATTCCAGTGATATTCCTTGGGGTGTTTTTAGCTGCGACCATAAAATTTCAGACTTGTTTGAATATGTGATCAGTCATTCCACAAAACAGTTTTAATATATTACCCTTATAAGAAAGGCTGTATTGAGCTCTGCTAGTTAGACTTTAGTTGATTTTGTCACATTATCATGTTTTTATGTGGGATTCCTTCGGGTTCTGTGCAATGGATATGTCCTCATTCTGTCCTGCTAACAATCTGAGTGGTATTTAGATTGTTTGGAATGTTTTTTGGGGGAAAAAAAGAGCAAATTGATCTGTAGCGCATAACTTTTCACATGGCTGCATGTTTCCTGCTGTTGACTTGCCAAGGATATTCAACCACGGCTGTTTCTCCATGTACTGGCCAATGATTTACCTAAGGCCCCTGTGGGATGAGGAGGAGTCTTTTTGACTGTTTCATCTTTGCAACGTTTTGTTTTTTGTCCATCTACAGATGTGGCCTTCTTGGCTGATATCAATGGATCACCCCATTCCATTCACAGATGAAACAAACATAGCCATTGGACTTTTGTATACAGATATAATCTGTTGGGCTTCTACAAAAATATAATTCGTATCTTAGGGGGAGTTTCTTAGGGTTTACATAACGTGTTTTTGCAAATCTTGACAGAACAGATCGTACGAGGTGTAAACTGTCTAAAAACATTTTAATTATGATAAATAACTATAAAATAAAATATACACTATATACTGTAAAAACTGTACACCACCATTCAAAAGTTCTCTATTTTTTTTTTATGTTTTTGAAAGTCTCTTATGCTTACCAAGACTGAATTAGTTGGATAAAAATATATTAAGATTAGTAATATTGTAAAATATTATTACAATGTAAATGTTTCTATTTTAATATAGTTTAAAATGTAATTGATTTCTTTGATGGCAAAGCTGAATTTTCAGCATCATTACTCCAGTCGTCAGTGTCACATGATCCTTCAGAAATCATTTTAATATGCTGATTTGGTGCTCAAGTAACATTTCTTTATTAAGAAACATTATTATAATTTTTTTTTTTTCTTTGGAAATGATTTTCGGAAATTGTTCTACATTTCTACATTTTTTTTTCAGGATTCTTTGATGAATAGAAATGTCAAAAGAACAGCATTTATTAGAAATAAGGCAGAATGCAGCAGTGAGAGTGGTCTTTAACGAGCCAAACAAAGCTCACGTTACACCAGCTACCAGTAGCTGTTCGCATCAAATTCAAGGTACTGATGTTTGCCTACAAGACAACAACTGGCGCTGCACCAATATACCTAAACTCACTAGTTCAAACTTATGCGCCCTCCAGAAGCTTGCGTTCTGCAAGTGAACGACGCTTTTTGATGCCATCCCTAAGAGGCACAAAATCGCTCTCACTGACCTTTTCCTGGACTGTGCCCAGCTGGTGGAACGACCTGCCTATCTCAATCCGAGCAGCTGAGTCTTTAGCTATTTTCAAAAAACATCTAAAGACACGTCTTTTTCGCCAGCACCTGACCAGCTAATACTAGTACTTACCTATTATATTCTATTCCGTTCTATTCTATAAAAAAAAACCTAGCCATGTGTACTGTGCTAGACTAACTGAGACTTGTCACAGCACTTGTATACTGTTGCTCTCTCATTGGTCTGATTGCTTCTATTGGTTTCCTCATTTGTAAGTCATTTGTTTATCCACATTGTAAGTGGATAAAAGTGTCTGCTAAATGAGTAAATGTAAATGTAAAGTAAATATAAATCATTTGTAATCTTATGTGTTTACTATCACTTTTGATAAATGTAATGAATCCTTGATTAAAAAAAAAAAAAAAATTGAATGGCATATGTGACCCTGGACCACAAAACCTTAAGTCTTAAGTCACTGGGGTATGTTTGTAGCAATAGCCAAAAATACATTGTATGGGGCAAAATTATTGTTTTTTCTTTTATGCCAAAAAAATCATCAAGTAAAGATCATGTTCCATGAAGATATTTTGTAAATTTCCTACTATAAATATATTAAAACTTAATTTTTGGTTAGTAATATGCATTATAAGAACTTCATTTGGACAACTTTAAAGGCGATTTTCTCAATATTTTGATTTTTTTGCACCCTCAGATTCCAGATATTTAAATAGTTGTATCTCGGCCAAATATTGTCCTATCCTAACAAACCATACATCAATGGAAAGCTTATTTAT